>NW_025191529.1:0-3540 GCF_004010195.1 Chiloscyllium plagiosum
GTCCCAGTATACAGAAACTACAGGCGTGACAGATTGGCACGTAAGTGAGGAGGTGGAGTTGTCCTTTTAATAAGGGAGGACATAAAAACAGTGCTTAGAGAGGATCCTCTTAAGGGGTCATCAAATGAGGCCATATGGTGAGAAGTTAGAAACAAAGAGGGGATGGTCAGTCTACTAGGATGGTGTTCGAGACGACCAAATAGCCAGCGAGTACTAGAGGAGCAGATGTGTAGAGAGATTTCAGGTACCTATAGAAATAATAGAATAGTACTGTTGGGAGATTTTAACTTCCATTGTATTGACTGGGATGCTCAGAGTGTAAAAGCCCCGTATTGGGTGGAATTTGTTCAATGTGTCCAATAAATTTTCCCAGCTCAATAGATAGAGGGCCCCACTCTATTCAGGCGGGAGCAACACTGGATCTTCCCTCTGAAACCGAAGTCGGGCAAGTGACTGAAGTGTCAGTCGAAGAGCACTTTGGGTCCAGTGACCACAACTGTCTTCGTTTTAACATAGTTATGGAAGAAGATCAGACAGCTCCACAGATTAAGGTCTTAAACTGGAGCACGGCCAGGTTTGGGGCCATTTGGCAGGATCGAGCAGAGGTCGATAGAGTGAATTAAAAATCACACAACACCAGGTTATAGTCCAACATGTTTATTTCAATACACTAGCTTTCAAAGCGCAGGTGATCATCCTAAAAGTTAAAATTAACACTAAATTTGTCTGATATTACATTCCATGACACTACTACCCTGTTGCTATAAATTCAATGTCTTGTGATTGGGCTCCACAACCACCTGATGAAGGAGCAGCGTTCTGAAACCTAGTGCCTCCAAATAAAACTATTGGACTGGAAGCTGGTGTTGTATGGTTTTTAACTTTGCCCACACACGTCCAAATCAGGTTCCTCCACATCATGCTCCCATCAACTGGGTGAATCAGTTTGAAGGAAAAGGAATGGCTGACAAATGGGAGGCTTTTGAAAGTGTGTTGTCAAGAATCCAGGGCCAATGTGTCCCTGTTAGAGTTCAGGGAAAAGCTGGCAGGTTTAGGGATCCCTGGCTCATGAGGGATATTGACGCTTTGTTCAAGAAAAAAGAAAACAGCATACGTTGTCTTCAATGTTTCTGTATCAACATAACCTCTTCCAGTCCTAAAGAAACCATCACTCGCTGGAGACTCGACAATCCTTTCAGGACACTGCAGCACTTCCAATCTGCAGAACACAATGAAAGCCTGTGACTATTCCAATCCAGTTCCAACAACACTCACTATCTGTGTGACACCCTCCTATCGCCAGCATCCACCCTATCAATGTAAGTTCCTCCTGTATCTCTATGCATTTACTCCATAACCTTCTCCAGCTCTTACACCCGTACCTGTGTAAATGTCGCCCTACCCTACAAACCTTCCCAAATTGACCAAACTGGAGGAGGTTACTTATGCTTCCTTATCTGTGAAACTGTCTCCAACCAAAATTACTGTCCTTCTGGAAAATCCGTCAGACCCCTTACCCTCCATGTCTAAATAATCTGCAGAAGTAAATCTTCCTATATCTATGAAGATCTTCAATCACGACTACCCTCCATATCTCTGTTTGGACCTTCAGTCTATACAACCCACTTTACCTCTGTCAACAGTTCCATTCACCGCACTCTGGGGAAAAAAGCTTCATGCCATCCACCCTGTCTATACATCCCATGATTTTGTAGACCTCAATGAGGTCCCCAGTCAACCTTTGTCTTTCTAATCAAAATAATCCGAATCTATTTAAACTTCCTAAATAACTAGCCTCTTCCATATCAGACAACATCCTGGTGAACCTCCTCTGCACCCTTTCCAAAGCATCCACATCCTTTTGGTAATGTGATGATCAGAACTGCATGAAATATTCCAAATGTGGTCGAAACAAAGTCCAATAAAACTGTAATATGCCCTGCCAACTCTTTTACTCAATGTCTCATCCATTGAAGGAAATCATGCCGTATGCCGCCTTAACCACTTTACTGGCCTGTGTTGTCACCTTCAAGGAACAATGGACCTGAATACCCAGATCTCTCTGTCCGTCAGATTTCCCCAGGAATTTTCCATTTAGTTTGGTCTTCAATTGGATCTTCTGATATGCAACCCCTTGCCATTTCCTGGATTGGACTCCCCATCTGCCATTTCTCTGCCCATCTTTCCCCTGCTGTATACTCTGACAGTCCCCTTCACTCCGCCGCCAATCTTAGTGTCATCTGCAAACTTGCTAATCAGACAAGCTATACCTTCCTCCAAATTATTTATGCATATCACAAACAGCAGTGGACCCAGCACGTATTCTTGTGGAACAGCATTGGGCACAGATCTCCATTTTGAGAACTTCCTTTTACAATAATCCATGTGCATGTCCAAAAGTTAAGTAAATGTCCCTAATGTAACAATCTCTGTCACCAACTCTGGGAGTGCATTTCACACACCCATCACTCTCTGCATAATGTACCTACCTCTGACATCTCCCATAAACCTACCTCCAATTACCTTAAACTTACGCCCCATCGTAATAGCCATTTTCACAATGGGAAAATTCTCGGGCCACCCATTCTCTGTATGCCTCGGATCATCTCATACACCTCAATCAAGTCAGCTCTCATCCTTTTCATTCTAATGGGAGAAGGCATGGCTTCCCCAACATTTCTTCATTATACTTACCCTCCAATCCAGAAAACATCCTGATAAATCTCTTCTGCGCCCTCTCCAAAGTTTCCACATCTTTTTTATCATGAGGCGACCAGAACATAACACAATATTCCAAGAGTGGACTAACTAGGGCTATATGGAGCTACACCCTCACGTCACAGGTCTTAAACTCAATCCCCTTGCTAATAAATGCTAAGACATCACATGCCTTCGTAACACCCTTTCAACACGGCTGGCATATGTGAAGCATCTATGGACGTGGACCCCAAAATTCTTCTGTTACTCCACACTACCAATAATCCTGCCTTTTACCCAGTCGAGGTTCTCAGCAGAAACCTTCATTCTTAAACCCTACCTATTTTGGTACCTTCCTCCAGTCCCCACAAAATCATAAACTGTGAAACGTCTTCCAATCCCTAAAATCCTCCTTAACTCTGTAACCTCCTTTATGAGCGTGAACCGTCAAAATGATCAAAGCCAATTTTAGCCACTTCAATATTACTAATAACTGCATAACCATCCAATCCTGATATTCCTCCCTAACTCTGTAACTCCCACCATCCTCCAGTACCTTTCTAGACAATATTGCAGAGGAAGGAATAGTTTTAGAGTCCGGATCATGTTACGAGCTAGGAAGGGCTGCAGAACCTGGAGGGTGGTCCAAATATAGGAGCGGATAGGGATCCTACAGGAGGTTAGAGGGACCGAGATTCATAGAACCTGCAGGATGGGACCGGGAATGGTTTGTGGAACCTGAAGGATATTTTAGTCTGAATGACTGATTTATTTTTGATTAGCATGTTGGGCCGATCTTGACGGTCTAACTTTGGAGATGTTTACCAGAATGTCTGTGCACAG
>NW_025191530.1:0-3540 GCF_004010195.1 Chiloscyllium plagiosum
TCCCATTAAGTCCAGTTTTGTTAAGCTCCTTGACATCAACAAAAGGCAACCATTGCCTTGGCATCAGGGCCAGTCCCTCATATCTGAACTCTTGTGTCAACCTCTTTTGTTCACATCAATAGGCCCTGATGTAGGAGCAGCAAGTGTTTAACTATATCTTGTAGAGGTTTATATATAATGCAATGATGCGGGATATGCAGCTCCCAGTGCTGGATGGATATTTGTTTCTGGTTCACACATTAGTGCTCTGCTTTAGTCTGTACAGCTCCCGATGCTGGCCAGACACCTAGTCCGTGTTTATCGATCAATGCAATGCTTGACCTGCATAGCTCTCCTTTCTGGACAGATATCTAGTCCGGGTTTATATATCAATGCACTGCTGTTTTCTGCACAGCTCCCGGTGCTGGACAGATATCTAGTCCGTGTTCATAGATCAATGCACTGCTGTGGTCTGCACAGCTCCCGGTGCTGGACAGATATCTAGTCCGGGTTTATAGATCAATGCACTGCTGTGGTCTGCAAAGCTCCCTGTGCTGTATAGATATCTAGTCCGTGTTTATAGATCAATGCATTGCTGTGGTCAGCACAGCTCACGGTGCTGGACAGATATCTAGTCCGGGTTTATAGATCAATGCACTGATTGAACTGCATAGCTCCCCAAACTGGACAGATATCTAGTCCGGGGTTATAGAACAATGCGCTGCTGTGATCCGCATAGCCCCCCCGTGCTGGACAGATATCTAATCCGTGTTTATCAATCAATGCACTGCCGTGGTCTGCATAGTCCCCGTGCTGGACAGATGTTTAGTCTGGGTTTATAGATAAATGCACTTTTGTGATCTGCATAGCTCTCCGTGCTGGACAGATATGAAGTTCGAGTTTAGAGGTCAATGCACGGGTGTGGACTGCACTGCTTCCCATGCAGAATACTTGCTGGAGGAACACAGCAAGTCAGGCAGCATCAGGAGGTGCATAATTTGATGTTTCGGGTGTAACCCTTCTTCAGGACTCTTGCAGAAGTGTAACACACGAAACGTCGACTCATCCACCTCTTGATGCTGCCTGGCTTGCTGTGTTCTCCAAGCTTCCTGCCTGTCTTCTTTAGATTCCAGCATCTGCACCATTTCCGTCTCAATCCCAACTTCCCAAGCTGGACAGATGTCTCGTCTGCGTTTGAAGTTAAGTGCCCTGATATGATCTGTGCTGTGCTTCAATCTGGACAGATTGCTGGGTTGTACTGAGCTGTACATTGGCCTGGTCTACACAGTGTTCCACGGTGAACAGATATCTCCCCTGGGATTATGGTGTATGGGCTGGTTCTGTGAGGTGGATTGAGAATGTGGAATATCTAACCATTTCAGCTGATCTGGCAATGCCTTCATTTCCCATTCCTGTGATTGGACCCTCCGTCTCTCACCCCATTAATGTTACAGTATGTCCAGGCACAGTACATCACGTTGGAGGGGTGGGTAGGGGGGAAAGGTGATGGACAGGTCAAGGATTTCCCCGGAAAGTTCTGTCCCTGACATTCTATAACTGTCATTCCCTGGAATATTCTGTCCCCGACATTCAATAACTGACATTCCCCGGAACGTTCTGTCCCAGACATTCTATAACTGACATTCCCCGGAACGTTCTGTCCCTGACATTGTTTGTGAACGGCCGGACGTCAGTGAATTGAACAAACGATAACATTCCGAAGGAATAGATCCCGTTCCAGGGAGAAGGCGACACTGTTTCGAAAGCCCCTGAAGTAGTTAAAGGGGTGAATACGTTTTCCCTGCGTTTACATTTCTTCACGGCACGGGATTGACCACAATTTAGACAAAAATTCAGAAAAATTCCAAACTCTTTTTGTCTTCGGGAAACTGAGAGAGAATTCTTCAGGACAGCGACGTTTCCACCCTCCGTATTAGGAAGTGAGAAGGAGTGACATGTGTCTGCTCTCGAGTGATCGAGAGTGTGGGAATATTCTCGAAACCTTCTGTCGTTATGGATGTGGCTCTGTGTGTTTGGGGAGGGAGAGTTTCTTGTGGTTTCTGTCACATTTTTGTCAATAATTCTGGCCTTCTCATTTGTTATTCCAGCTCCAATTATTTTAATAAATCCCTGAATACAGGGACACATTTGAAAATCTCACTGGGTCCCCGATCAAACGGGTCCCTTTGCCTCCAGGCTGATGGATAATGGGTTTGTTTTCCTTCCAAACAGTTAACGCAGTGACCATCTACGTCCTGCTTCATAAAGATTGTGGATTGTCTCCATGTGTCAGACGTTACCTGGGGGCCATGGCAGCGGCGGATCTCCTGGTCATTATCCTCGACCTGATACTGAGACACATTCCCATTGTTTATCAGGAACAGTTTTATTTCCTGAGGGACTCCGTCCCCGTGTGTAACATCCACGCCGTCCTGCTTTATGCAGCCACTGACTGCTCTGTCTGGTTCACCGTCACTTTCACCTTTGATCGGTTTGTGGCCATTTGTTGCCAGAAGCTGAAAAGTAAATATTGCAGTGAGAAAACGGCGGCTGTGGTTCTGGGAGCAGTGACTGTGCTGAGCTGTTTAAATAATATTTCCTGGTATTTTATTTTCACGGCTGACTATTTGATGGGGAACCGCCCCTGGTTTTGTGGTGCAACAATCGCTGTTCGAGTCTCCATTGTCTGGGTCACAATCCAGTTGCTCCACCACATTCTAACCCCGTGTGTCCCATTTCTTCTGATTCTGCTGCTCAATGTTCTCACCGTCAGACACATTTTAATGACCAGCAGAGCCCGCAGGAGACTCCGCGCTCACAACAACGGGGACGCTCAGTCTGACACAGATATGAGAAACCGAAAAAAACCATCATTTTACTGTTTGTGATCTCGGCCAATTTTATCCTGTTATGGTCAACGTTAATGCTGTATTCTATATGGAGTCGGATGTGGCATTTTGAGTATAAGTCTGTGCATGTCCATCCCTTTTGTGCGGGAATTGGGCTTCATGCTACAGCTCCTCAGTTGCTGCACAAACACCGTGATTTATGCCGTGACCCAGACTAAGTTCAGGCAGCAGCTGAAGAATGTGCTGAAATATCCCTTCACCCAAATCCATCAGTCAATCAAGTTCCCTCATTGATCACACCATTCGGGATCTTCTCATTTCAATTCAGTGTTTCAGCGATGGAGCAGCCTGTCGCTATGGTCACAGACTGAGGGTAGCGCTGGTTTGTCCATCCTTATCCCACAGTGGGGTTACAGGGATACATTTCAATGTTTCTCACAACTCAGGGGCCAGTGAGAAAAGGCAACATCCCACTGACTGTATGCATCACTTCCATTTGTAAACAATAAAAATGTTCATGAAAGCGTGCCGAGCAGCAGAGTGACTGATGTTGTTGTGTGTCTTTGTGTTGGAGAAGCTGAGCTGGAGAGAGAGAGAGACTCAGCCCGAAGTCCTGGTCCTCAGGGAAGGGGAGGGGACAGGGCCCTGAGCTGAAGAGCTGTGTTTAACTCCCTTTGTTCTTACTTTCCCTTCTGGGTCCGCCACTCCAACT
>NW_025191531.1:0-3540 GCF_004010195.1 Chiloscyllium plagiosum
GAAAATCCATCGGAACGGGAAGCTCTTGCTTTGATTCTGTGCTTTGCCTCTTTTTATATCCGCTGAGACTGTAAAGGTGGTTTGTATATCTCTGTATAATAACATCAGACCCAGTCCCCTCACCCTCCCTGCCCTCTTTCAATATTAGCCCTCCAGCCGGAACCTTGGTGCCGTTAACCCTCGTCTCTCTTTGTTGGGAGGGAAGGGAGGGGTGTCGTTTGGGTGGGTTAGGGAGGGGTTGTACGTTGTAGTATAGGAAGGATGGGTGAAGATACCCTCTTCCCTCCTGCCCCCCCAATGTGAGTGAGTTTGAGTGCGTGTGTGTACATGTGAGAGAGTGAGTAAATACTAACAGTAACTCCCCACTCAGATCAGATCTGCCTTTCCCCAGGTTTTGGAGTCAGGGGTGGGTGCTAAAGCCCCGTTCCCCTCTCCACACCGTCCCCCAGCCCGGGACGGTGTGTGTCTTTGTGTAATAACACATAATGCAGTTTTATTTTGACGTTGCATTTTACAAGTGTCTTAATACTAGTGTGTTCTCTCAACGTTTCTTGTAAAAAAACAAAAACTGGATAAAAAAATTACATAAAATCATTAGTTTGTAACAAGCCTCTGAGTGCGACAGCTTATTCAACCCTCGGTCAGACCCACACTCGGAGCACCGTGCACAGTTCCCCATCTCCGTATCCCTCGGTCAGACCCACACTCGAAATACCGTGCACAGTTCCCCATCTCCGTATCCCTCGGTCAGTCCCACACTCGGAGCACCGTGCACAGTTCCCCATCTCCGTATCCCTCGGTCAGACCCACACTGGGAGCACCGTGCACAGTTCCCCATCTCCGTATCCCTCGGTCAGACCCACACTCGGAGCACCGTGCACAGTTCCCCATCTCCGTATCCCTCGGTCAGTCCCACACTCGGAGCACCGTGCACAGTTCCCCATCTCCGTATCCCTCGGTCAGACCCACACTCGGAGCACCCTGCACAGTCCCCCATCTCCGTACCCCTCGGTCAGACCCACACTGGGAGCACCGTGCACAGTCCCCCATCTCCGTATCCCTCGGTCAGACCCACACTCGGAGCACCGTGCACAGTTCCCCACCTCCGTATCCCTCAGTCAGACCCACACTGGGAGCACCGTGCACAGTTCCCCGTCTCCGTATCCCTCGGTCAGACCCACACTCTGAGCACCGTACACAGTTCCCCATCTCCGTATCCCTCGGTCAGACCCACACTCGGAGCACTGTGCACAGTTCCCGTCTCTGTATCCCTCGGTCAGACCCCTCCCACCTCGGACCCTCTAGTTCTGGACTCCCCCACCCCAGGAGGAAAGGACCTTGTCTATTTATCCTATCCATGCCCCTCATGGTTTTATACTGGGAGCACCGTGCACAGTTCCCCATCTCCGTATCCCTCGGTCAGACCCACACTGGGAGCACTGTGCACAGTTCCCCATCTCCCTATCCCTCGGTCAGACCCACACCCGGAGCACTGTGCACAGTTCCCCGTCTCCGTATCCCTCGGTCAGACCCACACTCGGAGCACCGTGCACAGTTCCCGTCTCTGTATCCCTCGGTCAGACCCCTCCCACCTCGGACCCTCTAGTTCTGGACTCCCCCACCCCAGGAGAAAAGGACCTTGTCTATTTATCCTGTCTATGCCCCTCATGGTTTTATAAACCTCTGAGGTCACCCCTCAGTCTCCGACGCTCCGGGGAAAAGAGCCCCAGCCTATCCAGCCTCTCCCTGTACCTCAAACCCTCCAACTCTGGCAATGTCCTTGCAAATCCTCTCTTTTGGTTTACGTGAAAATGAGATGGTGCGGGTTGTAACTGGCCGGGTTTTTATTGACCTGCAGTCGGAGGGTAAATGAGTGTATGTGGGGAAGGGTTGGAGGAGGGAGCTGGCAGTATGCCCACACCTCGGAGGCTGCCTGTCCCCTCACTGCTCCTTTGGTTTGGGCGTGGGGCCAGGGTTTGATTCGTAGCCGTGAGCATTGTTGGCTGCTGGCCGGTTTTCTGGCGAGCGGTTCTGGCCTCTCCTGGTGTTGGAAACGCGGTCCGGCTTCTGCAGAGTGTGGGAGCCGGCTGCCGCTGGCTTGGCTTTGGTTTCGGTTGAGCTGGGGGCCCTCCTGGGGGCCGGTCGGTTTGCCGCCGGCCCTTCCCTGTCCCCTCGCCTCCTGGTGGCGGCATCACCGGCTGGTTTGGGGGTCTGTCCGGCACCGGGCCGGTAATCCTCTGGTGGTTGCTGCTGCTTCAGTGAGGCTTTGGGCCTGGGAGCCAAGGGCATGCGGTCTCCTGTAGCTGTCGGCATGGTCCGCTCCCTGCCACGGGCCTGGCACCTGTGATTCAGCTCCAGCACCCGCGCCTCTAGCCGTCGGTACTTGGTGCGGTAGTAGTCGATAAGGATTCGGCGGGTGTCACAGTCAATTGTCGACGTCTCCAGGTTCTCCAGCAGGATCTCGAAGGAGAGGGTCTCCGGTGCCCTGTGCCTCTCACGCCCGGCCTCTGGCGGGTCCAGGTATTTGCCGAAGGTGCCGGTGTCCACCATGATGCCCAGGAAGTCGTGGAAGGTGAGCTCCTTCCCTGCGTTGACGGCCGCCATCTTCCTGTCGTCGGGGATGAAGGGGTTGCCCAGCCCCAGCTTCAGGCGGTCCATGGTGCTGAGCAGGGTGCTCTGGTCCACGTTACCCCTCTCATTCCTGTCGAACGCTTCGAAAGCCTCCGTCAAGGCCTGGCTCTGCTGTGGCGTCAGGGGCTGCTCCTTGTACACCATGTCCGGCTCCAGGATGTCCAGGTAGTGGATGAGATTGAACACGGAGACGCCCAGGAAGCTCTGGGCCGTGGGGTGACCGGCCTCACCAGCCTTCCTGGACTTCAGCTTGGCTCCTTTCTTCTTGCGGTAATAGTAATCGATCAGGACAGCGGTAGCCCCCTCTGAGAGTGACTGGGACCGCAGCAGGGTGCTGAGCACCTGGAAGAACACCCTGTTGTCTAGGAAGCCCTTCTGCATCTTGGAGTCGCAGCAGGTGTCTGGCAGGCCGGCCATGAAGCGGACAAAGAGCCTGTCGTCAGTCATGGCTCTCAGGAAGTCCTCGAAGGTGACGTGCTGGTCCTCGTTTCCATCCAGTTTTCGGAAGGCCTGGCCGATGGCCTCCTCGCTCAGCTGCAACCTCAGGCGCTGCAGGATGCTCCGGAAGGCTTGGATGTCAAACTCTCCCTCTGCCATTTCACAGAGGACCAGGAATACCTGGCGCAATGCGTCCACCACGTCCTTCGCTGCCTGAGCCCTTGGCCGCTCGACTGACCGTTTGTGACCATCTTTCACCAGCTGCTCTTTCGGTGTCCCCTACAAACACAGAAGCATAGAAGCTAGCAGGAGGCCATTCAGCCCCTCAAGCCTTTTGGCACAACATCTCTATCTATCTACCTCTTTCGTTCAAACTTACAATGTTTTGGCTTCCACAGGCTCGTCGCTCTCTGGGTGGAGACATTTCTCAGTCCCAAACTATTTACCCTATTTACCCCGTATCCTCATACT
>NW_025191532.1:0-3540 GCF_004010195.1 Chiloscyllium plagiosum
AATGGAAGATATAGTGGCCTGAAAGCAGTTACAGTTATAGAGAGGTATGCAGCAACTGCAGGAGTTTACACAGACAGGGAGTGTTGTTGGGATTTAAAAGGATACGCAGCTCGAGAATGCTGTAGGGACTGGAGGAGATTACACTGATAGGGATGGTTTAAAAACTGAACAGTGTTAAAAGGGTAGGGAGGGTTACATTGGTGAGAGCAGGTTTCAGCATTTGGGAGTATATGGGTCTGTGGGAAGTTATACAAATGGCGATGGCCCTCGGGTTTGGGGGTGGCAACATGGTAATGGGGATTGTACTTACACAAGCTTTACACAGATCGGGCGAGTACGAGTGAAAGGAAAAATTGGGACAGACATGGAGGATTCTGGGGTTGCAGGGCAGCACTGAAAAAGGAGAGTTATACCAATCCAGATGACGTACACAAGCAGTGAAGATTGTGGGGATTGAAGCTGCTCACCATGATAGGGAGGGGCACAGCGACTGGAGATGTTATAGAATTGGGGAGGTTTCAAAACTCTGCAGGCAGTTACAGAGATAGCAAAGAGTTGTAAGGTCTGCTTGATGTTCCATAGATCAGGAGAGTTGAAGAGACTTGATGATGTTGTACATGCAAGTAGGGTTGTTGGGAAGTAAGGTGGGAACAGAGATGGAGAGAACCGAAAGGGATCACAGAGACGTGGAGGGTTGTCGTCTCTCGTCGAAATTCCTGTGAGTGGGATTGTTTTCAGAACTATAGGATCTGCCAGAGGTAGGAGGCTTGAAGGAACAGAGTAGACAGGGAGAAATGTAACGACTAGAGAATGCAGAGGTGGTGTGGGTTGTAGGACATGCAATGAATTGGGACAACTGTAGAAGCTGGAGCGGTCCCCACAGACAAGATGGTTATCGGAATATGAGGAATTTTCAGGGGTAAGGGTTTTTTGTGCATTCCCAGTAATTAGCGGTTTGGAGTACTGCTCACTCAGAGGAAGGTTTCAAAATTAGAGAAGGATGGAGCAACAAGAAGTGTTTGCAGAAAATAGAGTAATATCAACATGTCACTTCGGTGTTATACTGCTGATGGTCATTAGGTGGACCTTTGTTCTCTGCAAAATGTACAGATTCTCAGGAGAATGGACAGGGTGGATGCGAAACGATGCTTCCTTCCCCTTATGGATGAAAAATAAAAAAAGGAGACTTTGTAAGACTAACATAGAGAATGACAGAGTTATCTTGTTTTCACTGGCACAAACATACTTCAGGTTTGCTTCCACACAGCTCAAAGCAATGCATTGTGATAACAAAGAACAAGGTCGGTAGGGAATGCAGCAGAGACGAGACGAAAGCCAGGTTGTAAGGGATGGAGGTAGTTAGAATGAAGGGAGATGTCCAACAGGTGGAAGGATTTTCAGTGAGTTTGGAATGTCAGGTCTGGAGAACATGATACGCTCACTCTTAAGAGGGAGATAAATATATGGCACAAGGTGAAACACCGCAAGAAGATCCCAAGCTCCGTACCTGTTATTTACTCAGTGAGCTGCTCTCACCCAGTCTGGTGCCAAGCCCCACCTACAAGAAGCATGTGGTTTCCCAGCTCCTGGTGCTCAGGTCCCCCTCAACCAAGCAAAGGACATCTGCACTTAGACTCCTTGGTTATACAATCCTCGGCGCGATAATCTGCACAAAAACAACAGAATTCACGAAATGACGCAGTATGGGTCAATATCAATAATAAACATTTCATTCTCTCAAAATGGAACTCCTGAATTCCTGCATCTCACGAAATTGACAGTTTAAAATATTAAAAATGAAGAACATTCCAAACAAAGGCTTGGACGAGGAGAGTTCTGGTCAGTCTTGTCGATATGGAAGTGACAAGACGTTCGGAGAGTGCTTTCTATCAGGGTAATGCCAGGTAAAGTGACAGATACACGGACAGAGTGGATAAATAGATCCACATCTGAACTTATATCTCCCAGTCTAGGAATCTGAAGCTGTGCTCGCCAAGGAACAGGACCTTCGGCCCTCCAAGCCTGAGCCGATTAAAATGTAAAGTAGAAACTTTTTGGTTAATTCCTAAGCATCTGTATCCCTATACTCCCCACCTACTCATGCATTTATTCAGACGCATCTTAAATGAATCGACCGTGCCGGCCTCTACCACCTCTGCTGGCAACGCAATCCAAGCGCCCACAACCCTATATATGAAGTACTTGCCGCGTGCATCTCCCTTAAACTTTCCACCTCTCACCTTGAAAGCGTGACCTCTCGTTATTGAATCCTTCATCCTGTGAAAAATATTGTCTCTATCCACCCTGTCTCTACCCTTCATGATTTTGTAGACTTCAAACAGGTCCCGCTGCAATTTCCTTTTTTCTAATGAAAATGAACCGAATCTCGTAAACCTTCTCTGCGCCCTCTACAAAGCGTCCACATCCTTTTGGTAATGTGCCGACCAGATCTGTACACAGCATTCTAAATGCGTCCGAACCAATGCCTTGTACAATTTTAACATGACCTGTCAGCTCTTGTACTCGCTACCCCGTCCAATGAAGGCAAGCATACTAAACGCCTTCTTGACCACGCTATCCACCTGTGCAGAAACTTTCAGGGTACAATGGACCTGCACTCCAAGACCTCACTGCCCATCAACTTTTCCCAAGACCCTTCCGTTCATTGTATAATTCGCTCTCGAATTACTCTTGCCTAAACGCATCACCTCACATTTGTCTGGATTGAAAACCACCCGTCACCTTTCCGCCCAACTCTCCATCTATCTATATCATCCAGTATTCTCTGACAGTCACTTATGTTTTCCACCAATCTTCGTGTCATCTGCAAACTTGATGATCATACCAACAGTGCCCTCTTCCAGATCATTTAGGTATATTACAAACAACGGTGGCCCCAATACTGACCCCTGTGGCACGCAACTAGTCACCTTTCTCCATTTCGAGAACTCTCTTCAACTACTACTCTTTGTCTCCTGTTGCTCAACCAGTAATTTATCCACCTAGCTAGAACACCCTGCACACCATATGACTTCACTTTCTCCATTAGTCTACCATGGGGAACCTTATCAAACGTCATCCTAAAGTCCATGTTTATGACATCAACAGCCCTTCCTTCATCTATCAACTTCGTCACTTCCTCGAAGAACACTATTACGTTGGTAAGGCACGACCTCCCCCGCACAATACCATGTTGCCTATCACTGATACACCCATTTTTTTTCTAAATATAAATAGATCGTATCCCTCAGTACCTTCTCCAGCAACTGTCCTACCTCCGACGTCAGGCTTGCGGGTTTTCAGTTACTCGGAATATCCCGACTACCCTTCTTGTGCAAGAGGACAACTTGAGCAACCCTTCAGTCCTCCGGCATCTCATCTGTATTTAAAGATGCGACAAAGATATCTGTCGGGGCCCCAGCTATTACCTCACTTGGCTCCCTCAGAAAACTGGGGTAGATCCCATCCGGTCCTGCGGATTTGTCCACCTTAACAACCTCTAGCCTACCCACCACATCTTCCCTACGTACGTCAACGTGA
>NW_025191533.1:0-3540 GCF_004010195.1 Chiloscyllium plagiosum
TACAGACTGGAATCTAATCAAAGGATTGAGGTGACTAACGTACAGAGTCCTTTGGAAATGGAAGTCATTTACAGATTGGAATTTTATCAAGAGGTTTCGGGATGATTATGTGTAGAATAACAAACACCACGGAGTGAGCTACAGACTGGAACCTCATCGAGGGGTTCAGGGAGGTTAGTATACAGAATAACAGATATTCCGGGGTGTGTTACAGTCTGGAATCTAATCAACGGTTCAGGGTAGTTTATATACAGATTAACAGACATCACGGACTGAGTTAGAGCATGGAATGTAATCAAGGGGTTCAGGGTTGTTTATATACGGAATAACAGATACCCCGGAGTGAGTTACAGCCTGGAATATAATCGAGGGGTTCAGGGTGGTTCAGATATTGATTTACAGATACCCCGGAGTGAGTTACAGCCTGGAATTTAATCGCGGGGTTTAGGATGGTTTATATACAGAATAACAGGTACCCTGGAGTGAGTTAAGGCATGGAATCTAATTGATGGGTTCAGGCTGGTTTATATACAGAATAACAGACAGCCCTGAGGGAGATAAGGCCTGGAACCTAATCGAGGGGTTCTGTGTGGTTTATATGCAGAATAACAGATAGCCCGGGGTGTGTTACAGACTGGAATCTAATGGAGGGTTTCAGGTGGTTTATATACAGAATAACAGGTAACCCGGAGTGAGTTATAGAGTCATAGAATCATCGAGATGTACAGCATGGAAACAGACCCTTCGGTCCAACCTATCCATGCCGACCAGATATCCTAACCCAATCTCGTGCCACCTGCCAGCTACTGGCCCATGTCCCTCCAAACCCTTCCTATTTATATACTCATCCAAATTCCTCTTAAATGTTGCAATTGTACCAGCCTCCACCACTTCCTCTGGCAGCTCACTCCATACACATACCACCTTTTGCATAAAAAAGTTGTCCCTTAGGTCTCTTTTTTATCTTTCCCCTCTCAAACTAAACCTATGCCCTCTAGTACTGGATGAGTACACCTCGATGAGTTCACCCCTCAGCCTCCGACACTCCAGGGAAAACAGCCCCAGACTGTTCAGCCTCTCCCTGTAGCTCAAATCCTCCAACCCTGGCAACATCCTTGTAAATCTTTTCTGAACCCTTTCAAGTTTCACAACATCTTTCCGATAGGAAGGAGACCAGAATTGCACGCAATATTCCAAGAATGACCTAACCAATGTCCTGTGTCGCCGCAACATGACCTCCCAACTCCTGTACTCGGTACTCTGACCAATAAAGGAAAGCATACAAAACGCCTTCTTCACTATCCTATCTACCCCCGACTCCACTTTCAAGAAACTATGAACCTGTGCTCCAAGGTCTCCTTGTTCAGCAACACCCCCGAGGACCTTACCATTAAATGTAGGAGGCCTGCTAAGATTTGCTTTCCCAAAATGCAGCACCTCGCATTTATCTGAATTAAACTCCATCTGTGTATTCCATGAGATCTAACCTGCTAATCAGTGTCCCATGGGGAACCTTGTCGAACGCCTTACTGAAGTCCACATGGATCACATCTACTGCTCTGCCCTCATCAATCTTCTTTGTTACTTCTTCAAAAAAGTCAATCAAGTTTGTGAGACATGTTTTCCCACGCACAAAACCATGTTGACTATCCCGAATCAGTCCTTGCCTTTCCAAATACATGTACATCCTGTCCATCAGGATTCCCTCCAACAATTTGCCCACCACCGACGTCAGGCTCACCGGTCTATAGTTCCCTGGCTTGTCTTTACCATCCTTCGTAAACATTGGCACCACGTTTGCCAACCTCATGTCTTCCAGAATCTCACCTGTGACTATACAAATATCTCAGCAAGAGGCCCAGCAATCACTTCTCTAGCTTCCCACAGAGTTCTCAGGTACACCTGATCAGGTCCTGGGTATTTATCCACCTTTAACCATTTCAAGACATCCAGCACTGTCTCCTCTGTATATCTGCAACATTTTGCAAGATGTCACCATCGATTTCCCTACAGTCTATATCTTCCATATCCTTTTCCACACTGAATACCGATGCAAAATATTCATTTAATATCTCCCCCATTTTCTGTGGCTCCACACAAAGGCCGCCTTGCTGATCTTTGAGGGGCCCTATTCTCTCCCGAGTTACCCTTTGTCATTAATATAGTTGTAAAAGCACTTTGGATTCTCCTTAATTCTATTTGCCAAAGCTATCTCATGTCCGCGTTTTGTCTTCCTGATTTCCCTCTTAAGTTTACTCCAACTTCCTTTATACTCTTCTAAGGATTCACTCGATCTATCCTGTCTATACCTGACATATGCTTCCTTCATTTTCTGAACGAAACCCTCCATTTCTTTAGTCAGTCTGCATTCCCCATAACTACCAGCCTTCCCTTTCAACCTTGACAGGAAGTTACTGCCTGGAATCTAATCGCGGGGTTCAGGGTGGTTTATATACAGAATAACAGATAGCCCGGAGTGAGTTACAGCCTGGAATCGAATCGCGGTGTTCAGGGTGGGTTATATACAGAATAACAGATAGCCCGAAGTGAGTTACAGCCTGGAATCTAATCGTGGGGTTGAGGGTGATTTATATACAGAACAGCAGACACCCCGGAGTGAGTTACAGCCTGCTATCTAATCGAGGAGTTCAGGGTGATTCATATACAGAATAACAGATATTCTGGGGTGTGTTACAGCCTGCAATCTAATTGAGGGGTTCAGGGTGGTTTACATGCAGAATAATAGATACCCTGGTCTGAGTTACTGCCTGGAATGTAATCGAGGGGTTCAGGGTTGTTTATATACCGAATAACGGATACCCCGGAGTGACTTACAGCCTGGAATCGAATCGAGGTGTTCAGGGTGGGTTATATACAGAAAAACAGATAGCCCCGAGTGAGTTACGGCCTGGAATCTAATCGAGGGGTTCAAGGAGGTTAGTATACAGAATACCAGATAGCCCGGAGTGTGTTACTGCCTGGAATCTAATCAATGTCTGTTCAATTTAAGATAGGACGGGTTTTGCTGAATCGAAAGTATAGCCACAGATGCCAGCTGAAGGTCAGACTGTTCCACATGTAACATTTAGCTGGGAAATGGAAGCCTGAGTTTTAGTTGCTGTTTTGACAGCAATTCAAATGCAATCAAAGACTTTAAATAATGCTCAGAATATCAGAAGCAAATGCAATTTGAATATTATTGTTCGTACACCTGGAAATCAATCACATTATGAGAATTATTGTATCATGGGAAGTAAATAAACCCAGCATTTTGAAAAAGAGGGAGAGCCACTACCATCCAACAGCAGATTAACTGTTGTAGAGCAGAAGTGCTAACTGGCCATCTCAAACACTCTCTATCAAAGACACATGTTCATGTAAAACATACTTGCATTAAAAAGAAATCCCAGGGAGATCAGCAGCTGGAAGAGTGAACACAGCGGGGAAGATAGAGACTGTGTGGTCTTGAGATTGTAACGTTTAATATGTGGGTTGTTGGAACAGCATTTTTTTTACAGATCTGGAGTCAGATAGTAAGTA
>NW_025191534.1:0-3540 GCF_004010195.1 Chiloscyllium plagiosum
CGCGATTCTGTCTTCTTGGCAATCCTCATAACAGTCCTTAGCTACCACAATCTTTATACTAATGGAAATAAATTACTAATCAGCGCACCTGCATTCTCGTCCAAATCAGTTGCAGGTTACCGAGCACTGTTCCTTGTGGAACATACTTACCAAGAATTGCAGTCTGAAAATTATCGTTCCAATGTACGTTCAGTCTTCTAGGACTAAGGCTTCTTTGAATCAATGTTAGTATCTTACAGTAGATCTCATGTGACTTCACATTTTTTATCGGCCTGACTTGAAGAACTTTGTCAAACGTTTTCCAAATGTTCACAGAAGCAACATACCTTGCTCTGTGCTCATTAACCATCTTTGTAATTTCCTCAAAAAAATCCAGTTCGTGAGATGCGACCTTCTCTGCACATAGACGAACTGGCTTTTACTAATAATAATGTGCAGGTACCGGTGTTGGACTTGGGTGAACAAAGTTAGATATCACACAACACCAGATTATAGTCCAACAGGTTAATTTGGAAGCACTAGTTTCCAGAGCGCTGCTTCTTCAGCAGATCATTTTCGGAGAAGATCATTAGACACAACATTTTATCACAAAAACTTGAAGTGCCATGCAACAGAGGTGATATGTAGAACAAGTCTAGATTGTTGTTAAGTCTTTCATGTAAAATATTGAAAGCTCTCCGAAAGCTAGTGCTTCCAATTGAACCTTTTGGACGATAACCTGGTGTTGTGTGAGTATTGTGCATAAGTTCAAATTTCTATTCTAAATATCCCATTTCTAAGTCACGTCTGCAATAAATTCCCTGCTTTTATCGTAAAGCTCACTGGCCTGTATTCACGAATTATTCTTGTCGAAAGTGTGAAAAAAAGAAACGTTGTTCTTAGTCTCCAAGCTTCTTGCATATCCCCTGTGACTTAAAAGGAAACAAACTTTTCGGGCAAGACTTCAACAATTTCCACACTTAC
The DNA here is from genome assembly GCF_004010195.1 of Chiloscyllium plagiosum. NCBI lineage: Eukaryota > Metazoa > Chordata > Chondrichthyes > Orectolobiformes > Hemiscylliidae > Chiloscyllium > Chiloscyllium plagiosum. The sequence goes on from NW_025191534.1 coordinate 964, forward strand.
CTTCTTCAGCATTCCGTGATGTATGGTACGAGATCATGAGGACTTGTCTTCCGTGGAAACGATCACTAATAGTTGAACATGGTGCACCCTGCATCATGCAAGCCTGTCTCTTCAGGTGGCCGTTCTTTCTAATAATTATTGTAACTTACATGACTGCCGCTAAGTCTTGGAGTGTGCACAAGCTCTCCAACTGATCAGTACACATTACTAATCTACTGGGTTCCTTCCATATGCCTTCACATTTTTTCTTCTCCGATGATAATTCAACTTTCTCTTGACAACATCGATATCACTTCCCTCCACCACATTCTTAAGTCATGGATTAAACATATTGCACACTCGCTGTGAGAAAAATATTTCTTGTGATAAAAAAGTGTCATGCATAAAATTTGTAAACAACTGAATGCCAACACTTTGTCTATGGATTTGTTCCTGGTCGAAAATGCAAATCGGCCTGGAGAATAGAAACACACAGATCGTAGCACACAGTGAACTGAATGAGAGACTGGAGCAGATAATCCAGTGAGAACGATCATTGAGAGATGTTGCCGTAATATCATAGATGAGGACAATATAACTATTTATGACGTTTGAACATCACTTCTGTCATTAAGTAATCTACATTTCTATAAACTCTCTACGCTGACTGCATTTTGACAATCGTATATCATTACATTTCTAATAATAAAGAAAGCACACCAAGTGAGTGTGCTCCATGTCCCTTGTACAACTGACCCATTCCGTTGATATTGTCTGCCCACAATCCTTACACTTGAGATATTCTGCATTCTGCGTTGCATGCATTTAACATGGCCAGACCACGTAGGCAGTGCGTTTTTGGAGAAGACCGCAGCACACGGAGAAAACGCAAACACACATCGGGAGAACGAAAATATGCTCCAAACAATTCAGTTGTACAAATTCTGGTCTTAACCCGTGACCATCTCTGTGAACCAGCACTGAACCATTCCACCACCCGAAGAGTATGCGCCTGAGATAAAAACTGATGTCTCCGTAATATCATCAGTCACCATCTTCCCACACGCCCTCTAATTTTCAATTCTGTAGTCGATGTCATGTCCAGAATATCTATTCCGTGCAATCAATTGGATTAGCAGTTTTCTGACCAGAACAGTAAATGCACATGAACATGTTTTGATTTGAAACGAAGCCAATTCGCTTAGGGAATTTGGCATAACTTTTGGTTCGCATATCTAGACTTTTTGTCCTTCAAAACTACATATTTTCCAAACATCGACTTATTTCCCGACATTTTGGATTCCAAATATTTCTGAAATGTTTGACAAATATAAAAGTAAGTGGACTTGATTGTACTGTTTACTTATCCTCCTTTACGACATAAAGATCGATATTTCCAACTCACCAGACCGATGATAGATCTTAATATTGAAGAAGGATGGACTGATTACCGACACTCCCTCTGCTCCTTCCATCATTACTTCCATAATTAATGCGACTAAGTAGCAGCAAGACGGACTAAAAATTATTAACACGTGATAGTGTTACAGACCAAGACAGGTCCGATTGTATATGTGAAGAAGGTAGCCTCGCTCTTAACCTTGCTAACTGTTTTAAGCAGATGTACAGTGGATATTACAGGAGTGATGCAGTTGGCCCAAACACTCAGATTTAATTAACACGGAATGAATTTACTGAACGAAACATGAACCAAAGAGAATTACATTTCGAATAACTTAACTTGTCTGAAAACCGAACCGAATCTGTGACAACTTAATCATACAGTTGGAATTAATTGCAACTTTCCATAAACCCAAATTTTTCAATGAAAGGTAAAATAAAATACGAATTCTTCCTGGAGCGATACCAGGGAAATGTTCGCAGCACCTTCTCTGGGTTTATATCTAAAACTTGATCAGCAGGTGCAAATAAAATCTAATGAAAACAACGCTTGAAGTGGGATAAGTGGCCATCCTCTTCCGTTGCACAAATATTTTCGAAAACAAAACATAATTCCATCTAGAATGTTCCATACGTATCGGAACTTCAGCCTTTATGACCCCTGCAGAAAAAAGCCAACGACAACTTTTCCTTATTAAAGGAGCAGCATTGCCACAATAGAAAGGATTTCGATGGAAAACGGTGAACTGTAACTGATCGTGCATTGACGGGAGTTAACGTCAGTCTGCATGAATCCTAATTTTCTCAATAGCCGGATTCCATCTTCTATTAAAAGGGATGCCTATGCGTGTGTTTTCCCAAAGTGACAGAGGGAGCATTGTGTGCGACACAATAAGGAATCTTCAGCTGCACAGTGAGGGGCAGGCAGACCAGAATCTGACAGCAACAGACTGAAATATTAAAGCAATGGATCGAAGTTTGTTTTTGGGTCTTTGTGGTACTTTTTAAATTTGGCCATTCTTAGCAATGCGGATAAGGCTTATACTTTGGGTAATGCAAGCTGGTTGCTATCCTCGCAATTGTTGGTCTTCCTGGTAAGTTACTCCTTCTGACTATTAATTCAATAAGCAATTGCACAACGTTAATTATTTAGTTATTAAAAAATTGTCAACATGGGAACAATTGCCATCATTTCGC
>NW_025191535.1:0-3541 GCF_004010195.1 Chiloscyllium plagiosum
GAAAACCTCCAAAGTTACTCCCTCCACCCCCAGAAAACTCAGTGACTGAAAGAGCCATTGCTATCCCAAGCACTGTTTAAACCAACCGAAATCAATACCCAAAACAAAAGACACTAACACCTGCCAATCGCTGCCTACGAGTCCAGAACCCTAATCCCAATTTGGAATGATAGAAGAAATCCCGCAAAGAGCCCCCAGTCTGTTATGAACCAGGCTAGTCCCTCTGGGTTTGGAGGGATATGGGCCAGGTGCTGGCAGGTGGGACTAGATTGGGTTGGGATATCTGGTCGGCATGGATGGGTTGGACCGAAGGGTCTGTTTCCATGCTGTACATCTCTGTGACTCTATGACTCTTGCAACATTTCAAGAAAGTGGCTGGACCATAACTTTGCTAGTTGTTTCAAACAGATGTATGGTGGATATTCCAAGAGTTATGCAGCTGGCCTAACCACTTAGTTTCAAACAAAACATAATTTATTTGCAAGATTACCAAATGTAATACAAACAAAAGAGAACAGAATACAGAATAACTTAACCTATCTGAAAACTCAACAGATTCGCCCAACTTAATGATGCTGTTCTAATTACTTGCAACAATCCCCATAAACATGCCTTGGCAATAAAGGTAAAATCAAGCACAGGGTCTTACAGGAGAAATATCAGAGAGAGGGAGGATCGGCATGGACCTGCTTTTTGGAGTCCAGCAGCTTCACAACTGACTGCCTGCTAAAACCAAACCAAACTGGAGAAAAGCTTAGCTGGGAGAACTAGCCATTCCCCTTTAATTGGACAAGCACTTTTTTTTTATTTGAAAGCCTTTTGCCTAAGGCAGTATGTATTAGCTATAATCAAACTGGCCCTAAAACCTTTCAAACCTAGACCTCCCGGAGTCTCTGCATTTACAAACCCTCTGAAAAACAATATGGACAACATAACCTTGTTAAAGGAGCAGCATTGTCACACTAGCCTTTGACCTGCTCTTGCTGTCATGTTATTGATAGGGCTAGTCTATTCCAGTTCTGGTCAATATAAACACTCCAGGATATTGATAATGGAAGATTCAGCTGTTGAAGGGACAATTGTTATATTCTGTCTAATTGGAGATGGTCATTGCTAGGCACTTGTGTGGCATAAATCCATTTGCCACTTAACAGTCCAAACCTACATATTGTGCAGGTCTGTTGCATATGAATGCAGCAGTATTTGAGATGGTGAGATTTTGTAAATGGTGCTGAAAGATTTTGAGAAGGTTATACTAACTAATTGGAGGCAAGTGGATAGCGAATCCGGCCTATCTTTGACTGCAGATGTTCCCAGAGTGGGTATGGATGAAGGTGTAGTTTCTAAAGCAGGGTTGACTATATTAAGAGATAAAAACAATGACTGCAGATGCTGGAAACCAGATGCTGGAACACTCCACTGGTTGGAGTCATACCTGGCACAAAGGAAAATTGTTTTAACAGCTGGAGGTTAGTTATCTCAGTTCCAGGACATCATTGCCAGAATTTCTCATGGCAGTGTCCAAGGTTCAATAATGTGGGCGGCACGGTGGCACAGTGGTTAGCACTGTTGCCTCACAGCGCCAGAGACCCAGGTTCAATTCCCGCCTCAGGCGACTGACTGTGTGGAGTTTGCACGTTCTCCCCGTGTCTGGGTGGGTTTCCTCCGGGTGCTCCGGTTTCCTCCCACAGTCCAAAGACGTGCAGGTAAGATGAATTGGCCATGCTAAATTGCCCGTAGCGTTAGGTAAGGGGTTAATGTAGGGGTATGGGTGGGTTGCGCTTCGACGGGTCGGTGTGGACTTGTTGGGCCGAAGGGCCTCTTTCCACAATGTAATGTAATCTAATCTAATCTAATCTAATCTAATGTTTAGTTGCTTCATTAATAACCTTTCCTCCATCTTAAGGTCAGAAATGAGGATGCCAAGGACCTGGGTTCAATTCCTGACTCAGGCGACTGTCTGTGCAGAGTTTGCACATTCTCTCCGTGTCTGCGTGGGTTTCCTCTCACAATTTAAAGATGTGCAGATCAGGTGAATTGGCCATGCTAAATTGTCCATGTTTTGGCTTGCCACAGTTAATGGAGGAAACCCACGCAGACACGGAGAGAATGTGCAAACTCCGCACAGTCGCCTGAGTCAGGAATTGAACCCAGTTCCCTGGCATTGTGAGGCAGCAATGCTAACCACTGAGCTACCGTGCCACCTGAGAGATGACAGTATCACCTGTTAGCATCATGAGCTACAAACAACCATTTTGAAGGCAAGTATTGCTTGCTCCTGAATGGGAGAGGAGACTAAAAAGGTGACCTGAACATAAGTGGACCTCACCACCACCCTGTTGGTTTGCCACAGTTAATGGACATCTCTTAATGTAGTCTGGATTAGATTGGTGTTGGAAAAGCACAGCAGGTCAGGCAGCATCCGAGGAGCAGGAAAATCGATGTTTTGGGCAAAAGCCCTTCATCATCCTGATGAAGGGCTTTTGCCTGAAAGGTCGGTTTTCCTGCTCCTTGGATGTTGCCTGACCTCCTGTGCTTTTCCAGCACCACTCTAATCTAGAATCTGATCTCCAGCATCTGCAGTCCTTGTTTTTACTTAGTTGATCTCTTAATGTAGCCAACCCTGCTTCAGAAACTACACCTTCATCCATACCACTCTGGGAGCATCAGCAGTCAAAGATAGACCTGACTAGCCACCCACTTGCCTCCAATTGGTTGGTATAATCTTCTCAAAATCTTCACTGGCAAAGAAATACCGAGAGAATTGGAGAACGAGAAACATTGAACAATGAAGTCATAAATATCTGCCTGTTCTTGTGAGTAGAGGAAGTGTTAATTGATCAAAGATTCAGTAAAGGAAAATGAATACAGATAATACCATACGCTCTTTATAAGCTCTCCTAATGCAATCTCAGTTTGTGTCATGTTATAAAGCCTATGTGCTTTCAATTAGAAAATTAATTTTTGGATTGCTGCATTAAATGTGCTCAGTCATTTTAAAGTTTGATTGTTGATTTACAGCTTAACAGCTCTCTGTGAAAATAAAGTACATTAGAATTTTCATTGTACACAATAAGATAGGATAAATTATTATAGGTTCCCTCTACCTTTAGTCCTCCTTCTTTATTTGACCTTAAATGGAACTCTCGCACATAAATTGCTCATGCATTATTTCCTTCTGTGGTAATCACTTTTGAGGATGATGTATTAACTCCATATTCTGCACAATCAGTAGTATCAGGTAAAATTTTAAGGTGCATTGTGTCTTTCTCCACTGGGCCACGAACTGACTATGGACTGCATGTTGTATCTGCACATGCTGTGTGTCCAAAGATTCAATTTACTATGATACAAGGTGCAGTATTATTGGGAGCTTCACAGAAATACTCTCTGATTGACATTATTGAACTCAAAACACTAATCTCCTTTCATTAAGGGATACATATGGAAACAACCTCACAGTTATTGCGTTCTAGACAGAGTTTTATTTTGCATTGAAGGAACCAATAAGAGGGAAAAGCATGTGAAGCAGAAAAAGCAC
>NW_025191536.1:0-3541 GCF_004010195.1 Chiloscyllium plagiosum
ATATCTTAGGCTTCCAGATGAAGTGGAAAATGGTTGGGTTGTCTGAAACTGAGATGGTTCAGGGAATGGGCCAGACATGCACCATGTCCAACAACAGAGAGGATACCTCAGGCTTGATGCCCAGGTTTTTACCCACAATATCGAGTGCGCAGCGTTCCCAAAAGACCAGTTCCTGCTTAATTTTGGTGCTGCGCTCCCCTCAACATTTTGTGCATACTCTGAGCACTTTCCGGTTATCTGTCCTGAAGCTGAAGGGAACGAAAGATCAGGCGGTCCAATTCCCAAAGAACATGGCCTCCATTCTTGCCTCGATTTACTTTGGCTCCAGAGAGAGTTGAAACGAAACACCATCCGTGTACAGGGAGATTTTGACCTGCTGGCCTCCGCTGCCTGCAATAGTCACCCCTCTCAGGCTCACATTCTTCCTGGGGTACTCAGCAAAGGGCTGTACACAACACACGAGCAAGACCAGAGAGTAGGGACAGCCCTGCCCGACAGTGGATCTGATCAGGAGGCTTTCTGATTACCACCCATTGTCTGAGACTTCAATGACAATGTTGGTGCAGAGCAGTCAGATCCGTTTTCAGATTCCCTCCTGAAATCAATTTTTGGAGAGCACGTCTTGCATGTCGGTGTACGATATCCATCCCGTCATTGGCCTTCTCCTGGTCCGGGCTGGTGAGGCAGTTATACAACCCCATGTCCTCCGCTTAGGCGTTTGCATCCCTGAGGGGACTGAGGCACCCTGAAGTCCTTCTACCTGGTACGGCAGGGTGGATCTCGCTGACCTCTTTGGCGATGACCTCAGACAGGATCTTGTAGTCTGCATTCAGCAATGATATTGGCCAAAAGTTTCTAATTTCCTCCTGCTCCCCCTTCTCTGGTAGATGAAGGTGATGCTACCTTTCATCATGGATTCGCACATGATACCTACCAGAAGCATAATGTAATCAGTTTGAGGATTCACACAATTTCAAGTACACATCGATATTTCAGGATGAGTGTGGGGACATTTCTCTGAGAGTAATCGCTGTGTGAAGAAAGCTTTGGTTACAATGCAGGTGGAACACATTCGGAAATCATTGGATGGTGCAAACGAATTTGAAATGCAGGATCTCATCTGTTCACATGTTCTACCGGGAAGGAGGGCAGACCTGTTTTCATTCAGCAGTATCCAGTGAACGATAATGAATAAATTGTTCAATTACGTGTACAGGCCACTAGAGGGCAGTGCGAATCTGTGATCAATATTGAAAATGAGGGCTGGAGGAGGAGTGACCTTCCAGACATTGTGAGCAACTGTGAGGATCAGAGGCGTATTACAGAAACAAAAACTAAGACTCAGCTTCTTCTGCAGCTTTAACAGGAAGGCGGTTCTGAGTTAGACATAAAGCATGCATTATTCCAGGTATGTACTCTTTTAAAAATAAAATTTCTCTCTGATTCCTCACTAGAGATACGTGCACAATTTCTTTCACCACTGTTCTTGCAATTTGATAATGTTCCAAATTTTCAGAATCCTCTTGATGTTTTCCACTCTGATGGCCACGGAGGTGACCGGAGAAGGTGAAGTGAAACAACTCCCCCGTTGGATGGTTGTTCGTGAAATGGGCATTGTGTCCATGAATTGCTCTTTTGCCAGAACAGCTATCAATGTGCGTTGGTATAGACAGCTCCCTGATCAGCCACCCCAGTATCTGGTGATGGCTAAAAGTGATGATGATCAGCCTAAGAGGATCACCGCTTCAATCAGTGGAGATTACAAAACCAGTACCCTGACTGTCAAAGACACCAGAATTAATGACACCGCCACCTACCTCTGTGCAATGAAGGCACAGTGTCACAAACAGCTTGACAGCGTGTACTAAAACCTGCATAGATTGGGAGCTCCAATATGTTGATTTTGAAGTATCTTTGTTACTAATTCTGTGCCCCAAAAGCCGAGATATGGGAGATGCGAACAAAATACATCAGAAAGTGTGGAGCAGCTAAAGTTAAAGATGGTCAGCAGTGAAGACAATTGGATATACGGATGGGGGTGAAGGAAGTGTATATTTGCAAATCAGAAAAATGATAGAGAGAAAAGAAAGTATAGAGATACTTTAATAATACTTGCAGTGGGCAGTATGTTGGGAACCTGTTGAAGAAGAACTGGAAGCAAGTGAAAAATAACAAGCATGATGTGCAGAGGTGAAAGGTCATCTTAAATCACAATAAAAGGAAACATGAAGAAAATATGATAGATTTTCCTTTAAAATGATGTTATCATCACTGGATGACCCAGTGTCAACACCCTGGGGGATTTAATGACAAATAACTTAACATGACTCACCACATAAACGCAATGGGTACAAGAGCAGGTCAGAGGCTCGGATTATTGTGGCGAGTAACGTACTTCCTGACTGCCCAAGGAGTGCCCACATTTACAAGGTACAATTTAGGAATTTGATGGCATACTCTATACCTGCCTGACTGTGTGCAGCCCCAACAATACTCAAGAATCTTGACACCAACCAAGAAAAAACAGTCCATTTGATTAGCACAGCATCCACAGGCTTCCACTCCCTCCACTACCGCCACTCAGTGTGCACTACCTGCAAGTTTCACTGCAGAGGTTTACCAACGATCGTTCGAAAGTACCTTCCGAACCCACAAACACTTCCAGGGCCAGGAGATATATGGGAACACTACCACTTTCAAGTTCCCGTCGAAGCCAATCACCATCTTAACGCGGAAATATATCAGCGTTCCATCACTGTTGTTTATTGAAAATCCTGGAAATCCCTGCCCAATGGCATTATGCGTATACAGACAGCACGTGGACTGCAGCGTTTCAAGACGGCACCTCGCTACAAAATCCTTAAAACATACTAGGAATGGGCAATAAATACTGGCAAGCCAGCGACGCCCACATCTCACAAATTGAAAAAAAAAGTTTTAGCACACTAAACATAGAATCCCGACAGAATGGCAGCAGGGTATTGGAACCATCGAGTCTCTGAAGGAAAACACACCCAAACTATCCCTGCATCTCCTCCTCTGGCTAATTCAGCTACACGTTTGGATTGTTGGACGATTCCAGAACACCTGCAGGAAACTGACGCAGACGCAGGGAAAATGTGCAGACTGACACCTGAAGCTGAAATAGCACCTGGGTATTTGGTGCTGTTTGGCAGGAGTCCGAACAACTGAGCCACAATGCCATCATCTGTGGGATGCTTCCTGGAAATTCATGATTTGGTATTCCACTAACTCATGGAAAATGTGCAGACTGACACCTGAAGCTGAAATAGAACCTGGGTGTTTGCTGCTGTTTGGCAGCAGTCCGAACAACTGAGCCACAATGCCATCATCTGTGGGATGCTTCCTGGAACCTGCAGGAAACTGACGCAGACGCAGGGAAAATGTGCAGACTGACACCAGAAGCTGAAACAGAACCTGGGTGTTTGCTGCTGTTTGGCAGCAGTCCGAACAACTGAGCCACAATGCCATCATCTGTGGGATGCTGCCTGGAAATTCATGATTTGGTATTCCACTAACT
>NW_025191537.1:0-1089 GCF_004010195.1 Chiloscyllium plagiosum
TAGTTGCTGGTGCTGCTGAATACCAGTTGGAGATAGGAATTTAGCATTGGAGGAAATTGCAGCGATAGAGGGGCCTGGATAAGGTTCCAGGCTTAGGTATGTGTGTAGGGCTGCAGATCATTAGACACTACATTGAGCTGGATGTGGTGGCATTCAGGGGTATCAAGGTTGTGGCACATTCAATGCCACTTGCCGCATCTGCAGAATGTGACAGAGAAAGGGAGGATAGTATAGACTGGAGAATGTGAGAGGAAGTGGTAGAGGCTGGTGCAATTGCAACATTTAAGAGGCATTTGTATGGGTATATGATTGGGAAGTGTTTGGAGGAATATGGGCCGGGTGATGGCACGTGGGACCAGATTGAGTTGGGATATCTGGTCGACATGGACGGGTTGGACTGAATGGTCTGTTTCCATGCTGAACGTCTCCAGGATTCTATGAGTCCAGGGCTGGATAATGTGACAGGAATAGGGAGGTTGTATGGACTGGAGATTGTTACAGGGATAGGGATGATGGCATGGACTGAAGAACGTAATCGACATAGGGAGGATGGTATGCACTGGAGATTATTTCAGGAACAGGGAGGATGATATTGACTGGAGAATGCTACGGGATAGGGATGATGGTATGAACTGCAGAGTATTACATGTATAAGGAGGGTTGTTTGGACTGGAAAATATTAAATGGACAGAGAGGATAGCATGGACTGGCGAATATTCGAGAATGATCTGGTTTTATGTACGAGAAAATATTTTAGAGTGAGTGAGCGTTATGCATGCTGGACAGGAATAGGGAAGCTTATCGTGACTGTAGCAGGCTGCAGTCATACAAAGTGTTGTGATGCACTGGAGTACCTTACGACATTAGGATGGGCGACAGTGAGACGAATTGTTTACAGATATAAGGAGAATTTAATTGCCTCAAATTCGTCACACCGATAGGGAGGTATATAGCATCTGATGGAGTGTGGAAGTGGGAAGCTGTCAGGGTGTGAAGAGTTTAAAAAAGATTGAGCGTGTTTTCGAGATTGGAAGGGATTACACAGACAGGGATGGATTTAGCGACTGAAGAATGTCAAGAAATAGAGAG
>NW_025191537.1:2030-3541 GCF_004010195.1 Chiloscyllium plagiosum
ATGTGTTGGAGGGCATCTTTAACCACGTGGGAAGGGAAATTGCGGTCTCCTAAAGAAGGGGCCATCTGGTGTGTTCTGTGGTGGAACTGGTCCTCCTGGGAACAGACATGGTGGAGGCGGAGGAATTGAGAATACGAGATGGCATTTTTGCAGGAGGTAGGGTGAGAATAGGAATAATCCAGGTAGTTGTGGGAGTCGGTGGATTTGTAAAAAAATGTAAGTGGCAAGTCGGTCGTCATTAATGGAGATGGAGAGGTCCAGGAAGGGGAGGGAGGTGTCAGAGATGGTCCAGGTAAATTTAAGGTCAGGGTGGAATGTGTTGGTGAAGTTGATGAATTGCTCAACGTCCTTCCTGGAGCATGAGGTTGCGCCAATGCAGTCATCAATGTAGCGGAGGAAGAGGTGGGAGTGGTGCCGATGTAACTATGGATATGGACTGTTCTACGTAACCAATAAACAGACAGGCATATCTGGGCCCCATACCGGTGCACATGGCTACTCGTTTTATCTGGAGGAAGTGGAAGGATTCGAGGAAAAATTGTTAAGGGTGAGGACAAGTTCAGCCAATCGAATGAGGGTGTCGTTGGAATGGTACTGTTGGGGACGTCGGAAGAGGAAGAAACGTAGGACTTGGAGGCCCTGGTCATGGCGGATGGAGGTGTAGAGTGATTGGATATCCATGGTGAAGATGAGGATGGAGGTGTAGAGTGATTGGATATCCATGGTGAAGATGAGGTATTGGGGGCCGGGGAAACGGAAGTCTTGGAATAGGTGGAGGGCGAGGGTGTTGTCTCGAACGTATGTGGGGAGTTTTACAGACAGGAGCCGCTCACCATAGTATGAGTCTGGAAGACGTTGTGATTTGGTGATGTTTGAAATCACTAAGACAGTCAGAGAGAGCAAGAAAGTTATAAGGTCTGGTGGAGCTTCCACAGATTTGGAGGATTTTAGGGACGTGTTAGTCGGATTGGCAGGATCGAAGGTTGTTAGAGACATGGTGAGGGCTGGAGTAGTCTGCAGACATTGCGAGGGTTGTGGTGTCCAGAGGAAGTTCCACAGATAGGGATGGATGTTGGAGCTGCAGGACCTTACGGAGATAATGAGTTCACCAAGATAAGGAGAAATGTAATGACTCGGGGATACAGATATGGCTGTCACAGAAATTAAAAATTGGGAGCACTGTCGAAGCCGGAGCATTTCATTGCGATTCAGACAGATTGTCAGAGTGTCTGAAGTTTGCAGAACTAAGAAGTTATAAAGCATTCCCAGTAAATAGTAGTTTGGAGTACTATCCAGGCTGGGGTAGGTTTCAGAGGGATAGAGCAACAGGAAGTGGTTGCAGAAACATAGAGGGATACTGACTTGGATACTTGGGTCCTTTGCCTGCTGAGAGTCATCAGGATGATAACTGAACTCATTAAATGTCCGGATTCCCAGGGAACTGATGGGATGGATGCTGAAATGATACTTTCTTCCTCTTATGGGACAGGCACACAAGGAAGCTCATCTTG
>NW_025191538.1:0-3541 GCF_004010195.1 Chiloscyllium plagiosum
CAGCCTCCACCACATCCTCGGGCAGCTCATTCCGTACACATACCATCCTCTGCGTGAAAAAGTCGCCCCTTAGGTGTCTTTTATATCTTTCCCCTCTCACCCTAAACCTATGCCCTCTAGTTCTGGACTCCCCGGCCCCAGGGAAAAGACTTTGCCTATTTATCCTATCCATGCCCCTCATAATTTTGTTCTTCTTAAAATCAGTTATATATTTTACAAACAACAGGGGTCCCAGTGATGATCCTTGCAGAATAGCATTGGTCACAGATCTCCAGTCAGAAAAATATCCTTCCACTGCTACCCTCTGACTTCTATGACAGAGCCAGTTTGTATCCAGCTTAACAGTTTAGCAGCTTACCAGAGATCCCATGTACTTTAGCTTCTGTATCAGCCTGCAATGAGGGACCCTGACAAAGGCCTTGCTGAAGACAACATCCATTGACCTGCACTTCTCAATCATCTTTGTCACTTCTTCAAAAAACTCGATCAAGTTTGGTAGATACACCATCCCCCACACAAAGCCATGCCAATTGCTAATAATGTAGCAATACAACTCAGGCTTCTGAACCTAGAGGGTAAGTTCCAGAGTACAGAGGAGTTGGGGACACAAAGATGCATCAGTCACATTAAAGTCATTGTGCTCATGTGAGCTAGATTGGTCACCTACAGCTCTCCAATAAACCTGGTTGGACTGAGGGATTTGGAAAGCCTTACATGTTTATATTCTTTCATATGATTAAGATTCAAATAACACCAAAAGATTTCTTATTGATGCCAAGTCTCAGATGGTGCATGGTTGACTTCCTTGCTGGAGAAACAGATGATTCTCAGCAAACCACTCAGTGGATTCCAGTGGTATGTGCAGACCTGCATATCATGATTGTACTGAAAGATACTAACAGTATTGAGCAGAAATTCCATACCAACACCACTGACAAAGCCTCACAGAGGCAAGCAGGTTTTTGGAGAAAATGGGGAAAGTGAAATAGATAGCTCCTGCAAAACAGCCACCACAGTAATAATGGGTCGAATGGCCTCCTTCTGTGCTGTTAGATTTTGATTCTAACTTCTCTTGTTTTAACTCAGTTGTGAGGTGTGGACCTCACTGGTTGGCCAACATTTATTGTCCGTCCCTATTTGCCCTTGAGAAGGTGATAGTGAGCTGCCTTCTTGAACTGCTGCAGTCGACTTGTTGTGGATTCACCCACAATGCAATTAAGGAGGGAATTCCAGGGTCTTGATGCAGTGACAGTGAAGGAACAGCGATATACTTCCAAGTCAGGATGGTGAGTGGATTGGAGGAGAACTTGAATTGGTGGTGTTCTGTAGGATTGAGCAAAAATGTCCATCATCCAAAATACTGGACCAAAATGCAGAACTTCCAAAACTTTTAAAAATAAAGCGGGTAGCTGGGCAGAGCTCTGGGAAAAATAAACTGACATAGAGATAGCTGCTTAGAACCACTGTTCAGCCTGGAATTATAATTTATACCTCCACCCTAAGAAAACAATCAACCAGACGTAAAATTCTAGACTGAAGCTAACTTTTACACTTCAGGCTAATTATCCCAGACATTTTGGAGCCTACACAGATACTAGACATTCAACTTCAACCAAATACATTCACGTATACTCTTATCTATGAGGAGACCCACTGACTTCAAAAAGAGCACCTGTAACATATTGGCAAACAGAGATTTGGTATAAAGATAAGAGACCCACAATTAATATTATTGCAGGCCCCAATCTCACCTCAGACAGCCACCCCAAAAGCTATCTCCAGAAGAGGGATCCCAAACAGCAATCTCTCCAAGAGTGATCCACTGGCGGCTATACGCAGGAGGCGTTCCTAACAGAGAGCCCCAGAAAACTTCCAACAGCTAATTCCAGTAGCTATTTCCAGAGACCTATCTCCCTGAGAGCTGTCTGCACAACTATCTCCAGAAGAGAGATCCCAACAGCAATTCTGAAACCTACCGACACAAGCCTGTTCCTTACCAGGGGAACCAACCGACCGACCACGACCAGCAGACCTAAGAACTGACAGCCACTGAAAACACCAACTCGACTGACACCACAAGGCCTCAGACACGTCCTGAGGTGAAAAACAGTCTGCAAACCACCAAAAAGCAAGGAATGCCAAGTACTCGCCAAATAAAACCAATATATGTCCTACTGCACTGGGGGACTCAACTGAGACTGAAAGCGCGTACAGTTCGAAGTCTTCATCGAGGGAACAGGAATGGCAAGTGGGAAGTCAGCCATGTTTCAAAACTACGTTTTCCCCAGTGGTGAGCTTAAATGTTCAAGACCACAAAGTTTTCAACACAGATAACGGGGAGGTGAAGGCAGGGGGTGACAAGTACAGGAATTCCAAGAGTAGGAAGCCTGTTACAAGTTTTCAGTGATTAAAACTGCTGTTTAGTTTACAACATAAAACAGTACCTTCAGCCCTCGATATTGTGCCGAGCTTTTATCCCACTCTAAGATCAAACTAATCGACATAGCAAAAGGTTGGGTATCATCCATGTGCCTATCCAAGAGTCGCTTAAATGTCCCTAATGTATCTGACTCTATGACCACTGCTGGCAGTACATTCCATGTACCTACCACTCTGTGTGTAAAGAATCTACCTCTGACATCTCCCCAAAACCTTCCTCCAACTGCCTTAAAATTTCACCCCATCATGATAGCCATTTCCACCCTGGGAAAAAGTCTCTGGCTATCCACTCTATCTATGCTTCTCATTATCTTGTAAACCTCTATCAAGTCACCTTTCATCCTCCTTCGCTGCAATGAGAAAAGCTCTCACTCCCTTAACCTTTCTTCATAAGATAAGTCCTCCAGTCCAAGTAGCATCCTGGTAAATCTCCTCTGCACCTTCTCTAAAGCTTCCACATCCTTGCTATAATGAGGCAACCAGAACTGAACACAATATTCCAAGTGTTGTCTAACCAGGACTTTATGGAGCTGCAACATAACCTCACAGCTCTTAAACTTAATCCCCCTGCTAATGAAAGCCAACACACCATACAACTTCTTAGCAACCCTATCAACTTGTGTGACAACTTTGAAGAATCTATGGATGTGGACCCCAAGATCCCTCTGTTCCTTCACACTGCCAAGAATCCTGCCTTTAACCCTATACAGAGGAACCTTGATTATCCAAAGGACATGGGCAGGGAATATTTCACTCGGTTAATTGAATGCCAGATAACATAGTTTAGCCAAGCATCAAGACCTTGCAATCTTGCCAGATAATCCTAAAGTTGGATAATTGAATGCCGGCTAAATAAATGCCAGATAATCAAGGATCCTCTGTAATCTGCATTCAACTTCAACCTTTGAAAATTAATGACTTCATACTTTTCCAGATTGAACTCCAACTGCCACTTCTCAGTCCGGCTCTGCAACCTGTCAATATCCTGTTGCAACCTATAACAACCCTCCACACTATCCACAACTCCATCAACCATCGTGTCATCAGCAAACTTACTCCTTCATCAGGTGGTTGTGGAGGACACAATTGCTATAAATTCTGT
>NW_025191539.1:0-3542 GCF_004010195.1 Chiloscyllium plagiosum
ATTCAGTGTTGTTTTCACCGTTCTCTGGCAAAACTGTTTCAAACATTCATAACCTTCCATGAGACGAAGAAGTCGTCACCTCCAACTTAAATGGAAAATCCTTTCTTTTTTTTCCTTTCAAGTGTCACATAGGTCGAGTCTCAGTCTTAGTATTAATTGCTGCTGCATTGTGGGAAAGCAAATCTTAGCAGGACTTATACACTTAATGGTAAGGTCCGAGGGAGTGTTGCTGAACCAAGAAACCTTGGACAGCTGGTTCATAACTCCTTGAAAGTGGAATCGCATGTAGATAGGATAGTGAAGAAGGCGTTTGATATGCTTTATTTTGTTAGTTAGAGTATTGAGTACTGGAGTTGGGAGTTGAAACACTTTCAGGGCTTATGCCTGAAACGTCGGATTTTCCTGCTCCTCGGATGCTGTCTGGCCTGCTGTGTTTTTCCAGCACCACATTTTTCAACTCTGGTACTCTAGCATCTGCAGTGCTCACTTGCTTACAGGAGTTGGGAGGTCATGTTGCGCGTGTGCAGGACATTGGTTTGAATATTGCGTGCAATTCGAGTCTCCTTTCTATTGGAAAGATGTTGTGAAACTTGAAAGGGTTCAGAAAAGATTTACAAGAATGTTGCCAGGGTTAGAGGATTTGAGCGATAGGGAGAAGTTGAACAGGCTGCAGCTGTATTTCCTGGAGTGTCGGAGGCTGAGGGGTGACCTTATAGTCGTTTACAAGCTTATGAGGAGCGGGGATAGGGTAAATAGACAAAGTCTTTTCCTGGGATCGTAGAGTCCAGAACTAGAGGGCATAGGTTTAGGATGAGAGGGAAAAGATATAGAAGAGATCTACGGCTCAACTTTATCACGCAGAGGGTGGTATGTGTATGGAATTAGCTGCCAGATGATGTGGTACAATTGTAATATTGAAGATGCATTTGGATGGGTTTATGTTTCGGAAGAGTTTGGAGCGATGTGGGCCGGATGGTGGCAGATGGGGCTAGATTGGTTTGGGATATCTGATCGGCGTCGTCAGGTTGGATCGAAGGGTCTGTTTCCATGCTGTACATCTCTATGACTCTATGACTAAGTGGGAACAAGTATTACATTTAGAAAGTGTTGCTTTGGGTGTACAGTATTTCTGTGAGCTCTCATGCAGGGCACATTACACAATTGTGTTTTCTCTTTCATGACGCTAAATTGTTGCATTGACAACAGCTCAACAATGTTTCACTTGACTGACTCCAATGATTGAAGTGTTAACGTATGAGGAAAAGATAAACAGTTTGATCCAAAACGCATTTGGGGTTTATAACAATGAAAAATGATATTCTTGCAACATGGCCCTGAAGCCGATTACAATAGGGTAGGGTATGCAGCGTCAATACCGTGTTATGGAGCAACAGGATGAGTCCAAATAGCCTGCTCATTTATATAACACAGGAAATAGTAGAGGCCACAAAGTCACTAGGGATTTTTGCACTAGAATTAGAGCACGCCATTCAGACCATTTAGCCTTTAGAATAGGACTTGGAGGAGGATATGCAGGCACTTTATAGATTTTTCAAGGAATGAAGTAGATATTTCATACCAAGGTTTCTGTTGTATTGGAACAGGAGAATACAATCACTTCCTCCATCCAATTTCTGGGACGTGAGAGGAGACGGTTCAGTATCACGAGCTGATTATGCAGGATTATGACAAAGCCCTTCAGCCCCCTCAATGTGTTATATAGCAAAAAAAAAAAACAGATTCCACATGTCTTCCGCCTCTTAATCATGGACAAGAAAGAGATAATCACACACGAAGGACAAGGCTGTAGGAATATGAAAAGGACATACAGCTCCACAATGCCCTAAAATAAGAACAAAATGAGACTATACGGCGAGAGAAACCTCTTACATTGCAATGAGAGCAGACCTTTTACCTCATTTGTCCGCAACATAGGAATTGGAATGGATTGCAGAGGTTATAAAAAGGAAGAATGTAAGAATAAACAAGATAATGAGGGACTTTTTTTTAATAAAACGACAAACTATTGGGATTGACAGCAAATTTCTAGTATCCATTTATAAAGGATTAATAACAGGGATTCAAATCAAACTGCAATCTATCAGAGCCAGCAACGTGTTTGAAGTGCATATCTTGCTAAGTAAAATGCTCGATTTGCTTAAGTATGTGTCAAGCCCACAGGATAATGGCAATCCTCCAGATACAGTCTTACTGATTTATCAGAAGGCATTGGATAATATACTATGCAACGAATATTATGAAAGGTAAGATGACATAATCGGTTTGGATAGAGAACGAGCTAACCAACAAAATGCAGAGAGACGGGAAATATGAGTCTTCTGTTTGGCAAGGTGTAACTCGTGGGGTGTTACAGAGTTTGATCCTTAGGCCGCAAGTATTTTCAATTTAAATTAATGATTTGCATAAGGGGTCAGAAAATGATGTAACCAAAATTTCCGATGTCTCTGAATAGCTAAGTTGCAAGGAAGTAATCAGGATTCTACAAATTCGGTGAAGGAGTCAACATTTCGCAGACGAAATGTAATACATTGTAGCATTATGTCATCTATATTATTCAGATTAATAGAAAGGAAGCGTGTTATCAAAATGAAGTGAAAATTAAGACACCGCCGGTCCAGAAGGATCTGAATGTCCTCGTCCATAAATTATAGGAAACTAGCATGTTGGCTCAGAAATAACAAAAAAGGAAGGCAAACACACTTGTCACATTCATTCAGGAAGGAAAAAAATGCAGTAGGGAAGTCGGTTCAAATATACAAGGAATGAAGGAGACTGAAGCGGGAGTACTATGTACAGCCTTGATGAGGAGGGACCTAGTCGCATTGCAGATAGTAGAGAGTTCGGTTTCAGGGGTAAGGGGCTGTTTTATGAGGAGAGACGGAGCAGTTAAATCCTGTTCTCTACGGAGTATCGAAGATTGTGAGCAGACATAACTGAGGTATGTAATGTTATGAAGTTGAAGGCGTATACTGTATCTTTAAGAGAGTGAATGCAGTTGCGAACGAAACGATAACACTCACCTGTGGTATAACTGGATGCCATCTAAGAGTGTACTGGAAAATTGGAAGTGCGTAACACTTCACTAGGAAATAGATACCTGAGTTTGCCGCTGTCTTGACTACCGTAAGTTTGCATAATTTCAATAAATGTCTTATTGGAATAGCATATTGTTATCAAGTTCAGGGCAGGCAATAAACTGTTAAGAGAAAGGGATTGAGAGTTCTACACAGTTGCTGTTTAATGTTCAATTTTTGAGATAAAGCATACATTTTTTTTAAACAGTGTAAATTGAGAGTTCTCCGTAATTCATATTTTAACAGATTACGAGGCGAGGTGAGCTTTCTTGGGCGTTTGGATTAACTCGCAGAAAGTTTCCCCGCCATGCCGTAAAACTGGCGGCTCAAGTCCGAAATTTGAACGGCTTTCGACAGATCCAGTTTAAAATGTGGACAGATTTGAGTAGATGTGTGGTACAGCACTCCCCAGCGTATTTAAACAATTGCCTGTTAGTGCTCTACTTG
>NW_025191540.1:0-1306 GCF_004010195.1 Chiloscyllium plagiosum
ATATCAGTCCATGGATAAGACATCAGTTTGGATAGTGCTGTGAGCAGCTGCCCTCGCCCTCCCCCTCTCTGAATGAATCCCTGTCGGTTTTCACCCTCTGCCAATGCCTGTGCAGTGGCATGTGGAGGCCAGCAGAGGGTGGCATTGCATCACTTAAAGCAACACAGAGACTGCCAGACCTGCCCCACACAGAGACACACAGACACACACACGGGGATGGTTCGGACACGGCGTGAAGCTCATCTGGTAACTTAAATGAAACATAAAGAAATGCTCAATTCGCCTCGTAAACTGTTAAAATATGAGTGACAGATCTACCAAATCCCACTGTTTAAATAAAAACATCAATTTATTTTTTAACTCTGAAAGTGAACATTTTACATCAACTATTCACAACTCTGGGACTCCCTTTCCCTTAACTGCTTATTACCCAACTCCAGCTCTATAGCAATATATTGTTTCTGGGTCTG
This sequence comes from Chiloscyllium plagiosum, assembly GCF_004010195.1. Classification (NCBI taxonomy): domain Eukaryota; kingdom Metazoa; phylum Chordata; class Chondrichthyes; order Orectolobiformes; family Hemiscylliidae; genus Chiloscyllium; species Chiloscyllium plagiosum. Next base: position 471 of record NW_025191540.1, read on the forward strand.
TCATCCTGTCATATCACAGGTAAGCTCTCAATTCAGAACAGCATTCACCCTCGCTGAAAGGGACAGTACACGCTTTCAACTTCATCACATTATACCTTGGTGAATATCGATAAGTGGGACCTATCCGGATTTCTCTTGCTCTGTGATTTGTCAATATTTCATCTGCTCCGTCAGGTGTGTGTCAGGACTTTTGTTGCTCCATTGACAGCATGTCATTATTCGACTCTGTCCATAGGAATATAATCAGTATTTCACTTGCTCACACTCGTGTATGTGGGGCAGGATTTCAGCTGTTTCATGGGGACTGTGACACTGTAACAATCTCAATGTTTGTAGATGGCACCGAACCTGGAAGAACTCTGAAGTCTATGGAGGACAGTGTGGAACTGTAACAGGATAATCACACGTTGGTGTAGTGTTCAGGTTGATGGCAGCTGGGGATCAGTGCAGTGCAGTTTGTGGTGATACAGTTTGTTCGGAAAGACAATGAAAGACAGTTTAAAACAGGCTGTGTCATTATAAAGGTGGTGTGGGAACAGAGAGTCCTGGGTGTACATGAGCACAGATTGTTGAAGATGTCAGGACAAGTGGGGAGAGCAGTAACTATCACAGATTAGTTTCAGTAAAACAGGCTGTGCCATTATAAAGGGGGTGCGGGAACAGAGAGTCCTGGGTGTACATGAGCACAGATTGTTGATGATGTCAGGACAAGTGGGGAGAGCAGTAACTATCACAGATTAGTTTCAGTATCTGAGCTGTTTACAGGGGGAGGTGTAGGAGGGTGACTCCCTCCTACACCTCCTGGGAGGTGGTGGTGACGATGTGTTGTGAGCCCA
>NW_025191540.1:1498-3542 GCF_004010195.1 Chiloscyllium plagiosum
TGTTGTATCCATGCAGTGTTATTAATGGGGGGGGGGGTGGGGTAATGTGGAGGGAGAGAGTGAGAGAGAAAGAGACAGACAGAGACAGAGAGAGACAGAGACAGAGAGAGAGAGAATAGGTGCTGCATGCGGCTGTGAGACTGATGGACCATGAGCCTTGTTCGGGGGTAGGTGCTATAACAGATATACAGTGAGTGTGAGGGAGCAGAGAGAATACGGTGACCCTTATCCTGACAGAGCGGGGAAGGTTATTGATGCTTGTCCTGTATTGCTGGACATTTCTTCAGACCGCAGATACTGCATTGAGCTGGGTTGTGAGCTCAGACCATGCTCGGTGGGTCTGGTCGTGTGGCCCACTCTGGGAAGAGAATGGTTCCCCTCTGTACTAGCCCATTCACCAGGACCTCCGTGCCCCTGTCTACAAACCGTGGTGTAATTACCCCTTATCTGCCAGGCTCGGGGTAAACTGTGCAAGGCAGCTCCTAACAGAGAAAGCTCAACCCTGTGCTCAGTGGCCTTTTAAAGATGGCGCCAGCGTCATGGATCATGGAATATCCAGGGACACCCGGGCGATGGTGAGTACATCCAGCTATATTGGGTGGGAGAATCGGGCTGGTATTGAATGAGAGGGACACCATGGGGTAGGGTGAGTAGTTAATGAGGTGAGTTCGATAAAATAGCGCCGGGAAACTCGCTCGGCCTCGTGTAGATGATCCCTCCGTCACAGTCAATGGAACTGGCACTGAGACAAATTATTGTTAAATTTAGCTTAATGAGTCAAAGAATCTGCTGACCCTACACCCAGATACAAAGCTGCAGAACAAATACTCATCCAAAACTGCATCATCTGAACTCCCACCAATATCATGTTCACCTACCATTCCTGGAAACACTTACGTTACAGGATGCTGTTAAAATGCTTTCATTTCTGCATTCTGAAACCTGGGAACACATCCTTCCATAACACTGTCTCTCAGTCTCCCCCTCGCTGTCTATTTCCCAAATCCCTCCCATTTGAATTGTTTAAACTGATCCCCCCTCCATCTCTGTATCTCTGTGGCAGTGATGTTCACACTCACAACAACACCTTGTCAGGGCACAATGGAGAGTTGGAGCTGGAAATGGATGTGAGCTGCACATCCTGTCACTTCCAGCCCGGGCTGCAAGTTTCCCCACACTGGGCAGGGATCTAACACCGTGTTACAGATCAATGCACTTGGGTGGGGTACAGTTCTACATGCTGGGAGGGTAACTGCTCCTGGTTTACAGATCAATGCACTGGGGAGGTGTACACTGCCCTACATGTTGGGAGGGTAACTGCTCCTGGTTTACAGATTAATTCACGGGTGATCAATGCACAGTTCCCTGTGCTGGTCAGACTATCTGGTTGAGGTTTATAGATAATGCCCTTTTGTGGTCTGCACAGCTCCCCGTGCTGGACAGATATCGAATTCGGGTTTATAGATCAATGGACTGCTGTGGTCTGCACTTCTCCTGGTGTTGGGCAGATATCTCGTCCGGTTTTATAGATCAATGCACTGCTGTGGTCTGCACTTCTCACCACGCTGGACAGATAAGTGGTCTGGGTTTATCGATCAATGCCCTCATCTGATCTGTGCAGTGCTCCACTCTGGACAGATTGCTGGATTGTATTGAACAGTGCATTGGATAAATCTGGACAGATTGCTGGACTGTACTGAGCAGGACACTGGCCTGGTCTGCACAGTGTTCCACGGTGAACAGATATCTCCCTCTGGTTTGATGGTGTCTGGGTTGGTTCTGGGAGGTGGATTCAGAATGTGATATATCTAACCATTTCAGCTGATCTGGCAATGCCTTTAGTTCCCATCCCTGTGACTGGACTCTCCGTCTCTCACCCCATTAATTTACAGTGTGTCCAGGCACAGTACATCATGTTGGTGGGGTGGGCAGTGGGGAAAGGTGATGGACAGGTCAAGGGGTTCCCCGGAACGTTCTGTCCCTGACATTCTGTAACTGCCATTTTTGTCATTAATTCAGACCTTCCCATTTGTTATTCCAGCTC
>NW_025191541.1:0-3542 GCF_004010195.1 Chiloscyllium plagiosum
TTCCAACCCAATCTAGTCCTACCTGCCAGCACCTGGCCCATATCCCTACAAACCCTTCCTATTCGTATACCCAGCCAGATATCTTTTAAATGTTGCAATTGTACCAGCCTCCACCACTTCCTCTGGCAGTTCATTCCATACATGTACCATCCTCTGCGTGAAAAGGTTGCCCCTTAGGTCTCTTTTATATCTTTCCCCTCTCACCCTAAACCTATGCCCTCTAGCTCTGGACTCCCCACCCCAAGGAAAAGACTGTCGATTTATCCTATCTATGCCCCTTATGATTTTATAAACCTCTATAAGATCACCCTTCAGCCTCCGACGGTCCAGGGAAAACAGCCTTAGCCTATTCAACTTATCCCTATAGCTCAAATCCTCCAACCCTGGCTGCAACAACTTTGTAAATCTTTTCTGAATCCTGTCAAGTTTCACAACATCTTTCTGATAGGAAGGAGACCAGAATTGCATGCAATATTCCAACAGTGGCCTAACCAATGTCCTGTATAGCTGCAACATGACCTCCCAACTCCTGTACTCAATACCCTGACCAATAAAGGAAAGCATGCCAAATGCCCTTTTCATTATCCTATCTACCTATGACTTCACTTTCAAGGAGCTACAAACCTACAGTCCAAGGTCCCTTTGTTCAGCAACACTCCCTAGGACCTTACCATTAAGTGTACAGGTTCTGCTAAGATTTGCTTTCCCAAAATGCAGCACCTCACATGTATCTAAATTAAACCTCATCTGCCACTTCTCAGACCATTGGCTCATTTGATCAAGATCCCATTGTAATTTGGGGTAACCTTCTTTGCTGTCCACTACATCTCCAATTTTGGTGTCATCCGCAAACTTACTAACTGTACCTCTTATGCTCACATCCAAATCATTTATGTAAAAGACAAAAAGTAGAGGACCCAGCACCAATCCTTATGGCACTCCAATGGTCACAGGCCTCCAGTCTGAAAAACAACCCTCCAGTCTGAAAAACAACCCTCCACCACCACCCTCTGTCTTCTACCTTTGAACCAGTTCTGTATCCAAATGGCTAGTTCTCCCTGTATTCCATGAGATCTAACCTTGCTAACCAATCTCACATGGGTGACATTGGTGAACGTATTAATGAGGTCCATATAGATCACATCTCCTGCTCTGCCCTCATCAATCCTCTTTGTTACTTCTTCAAAAAACTCAATCAAGTTTGTGAGACATGATTTCCCATGCACAAAGCCATGTTGACTATCCCTAATCAGTCCTTGCCTTTCCAAATACATGTACATTCTGTCCCTCAGGATTCCCTCCAACGACTTGCCCACCACTGAGGTCAGGCTCACTGGTCTATAGTTCCCTGACTTGTCCTTACCACCCTTCTTAAACAGTGGCACCATGTTTTCCAACTTCCAGTCTTCCGGCTCCTCACCTGTGACTATGGATGATATAAATATCTCAGTAAGAGGCCCAGCAATCACTTTCTTAGCTTCTGACAGAGTTCTAGGGTACACCTGATCAGGTCCTGGGGATTTTTCAACTTTTATGCATTTTAAGGCATCCAGCACTTCCTCCTCTGTAATATGGACATTTCTAAAGATGCCACCACCTATTTTCCTACATTCTATATCTTCCATGTCCGTTTCCACAGTAATCACTGATGCAAAATACTCGTTTAGTATCTCCTCCATTTTCTGCGGCTTCACACAAAGGCCGCCTTGCTGATCTTTGAGGGCCCTATTCTCTCCCTCGTTACCCTTTTGTCCTTAATGTCTTTGTAAAAACCAGTTGGGTTCTCCTTAATTCTACTTGCCAAAGCTATCTCATGTCCCCTTTTCGCCCTCCCGATTTGCTATTAAGTAGACTTCTATTGCATCTATACTCTTCTAAGGATTCACTTGATCTATCCTGTCTATACCTGACATATGCTTCCTTCTTTTTCTTAACCAAATCCTCAATTTCTTTAGTCATCCAGCATTCCCTTTACCTACCAGCCTTTCCTTTCACCCTAACAGGATTATACTTTCTTTGGATTCTCGTTATTTCTTTTCTGAAGGCTTCCCATTTTCCAGCCGTCTCTTTATCTGCAAACTTCTGCCCACAATCCGCTTTTGAAAGTTATTGCCTAATACCGTCAAAAATGGCTTTTCTCCAATTTAGAACTTCAAATTTTAGATCTGGTCTATCCTTTTCCAACACTATTTCAAAACTAATGGAATTATGGTCACTGGCCCCAAAGTGCTCCCCCACTGACACCTCAATCACCTGCCCTGCCTTATTTCCCAAGAGTAGGTCAAGATTTGCACCTTCTCCAGGAGGTACATCCTTCTAGACATACTGAATCAGAAAATTATCTTGTACACACTTAACAAATTCTTTTCCATCTAAACCATTAACACGAAGGCAGTTCCAATCTATGGAAAGTTAAAATCTCTTACTAAAACTACCCTATTATTTTTACAGATATCTGAGATCTCCTTACAAATTTGTTTCTTATTTTCCCTCTGACTATTCGAGAGACTATAATACAATCCCAATAAGGTGATCATCCCTTTCTTATTTCTCAGTTCCATGCAAATAACTTTCGTGGATGTATTTCCAGGAATATCCTCCCTAAGTACAGCTGTAATGCTATCTCTTATCAAAAACGCCACTCCCCCTCCTCTCTTGCCTCCCTTTCTATTTTTCCTGTAGCGTTTGTATCTTGGAACATTAAGCTGCTAGTCCTGTCCATCCTTGAATCTCGTTTCTGTAATTGCTATGATATCCCAGTCCCATGTTCCTAACCATGCCCTGGGTTCATCTGCCTTCCCTGTTAGGGCTCTTGCATTCAAATTAATGCATTTTAATTTATCAGTCCTACCTTGTTCTCTGCTTTGTCCTTGCCTGCCCTGACTGTTTGAGTCGCTTCTGTTCTCAACTGTACCAGTCTCAGATTGATCTGTTTCCTCACTATCTCTCTGGGTCTTACCCCTCCCCCACCCATCCACCTTACTAGTTTAAGTTCTCCTGAGAAGCTCTAGAAAATCTCGCTGCCAGTATATTAATCCCCTTCCAATTTAGGTGCAATCTGTCCTTCTTGTACGTGCCAAGTCTACCCCAAAACAGCTTCCAATGATCCAAAAATGAGAATCCTTCTCCCGGACACCAGCTCCTCAGCCATGCATTCATCTGCTCTATCGTCCTATTCCTGCCCTCACTGATTCATAGCATCAAGAGTAATCCACATTTTACACCTCTTGAGGACCTCCTTTTTAAATTCCTGTCTAACTCTCTGTAAATCTCCTTCAGAATATCAACCTTTTCCCTTCCTATGTCATTGGTTCCAATGTGGACAATGACCTCCTGCTCGCCCCACTCCCCCTTGAGAGTATTTTGCACCCTCTCTGAGACATCCTTATCCTGGCACTAGGGAAGCAACACACCATTCTGATTTTTCATTGCTGGCCACAGAAACGTCTGTCTATACCTCTGACTAGAGAGTCCCCTAACACAATTGATCTCTTGGAACCCGATGTACCCCTCATTGCATTAGAGCCAGTCTCAATACCAGA
>NW_025191542.1:0-1062 GCF_004010195.1 Chiloscyllium plagiosum
CACTGTAATGTAATGTAAAACAAATGTAATCATTCATGTAAAGAGGGCAAATGTACATGAGTAGAAATATACTGCTAAGGCTGTATAAGGCTGTAGTCAGATGGCATTTGGGATATTGTGAGCAGTTTTGGTCCAAATATCTTAGGAAGGATATTCTGGCATTGGAGGGGGTCCAGAGGAGGTTTACAAGAATGACCCCAGGGATCAAGGGCTTGTCATGTGAGAGGTCATTGAAGACTCTGGGTGTGTACTGGATGGAGTTGAGAAGGACGAGGGGGCTCTCATGAAATTTCCCGAATACTGAGAGGTTGAGGAGAGATTCGGACCTGGGGCACAGCCTCGGAGTGAAGGGCTGACCCTTTAGAGCTGAGATGGGGAGGAATTTCTTCAGCCTGAGGGTGGGGAATCTGTGGGACTCATTGCTGCAGAGGGCTGTGGAGGCCAAGTCTTTGAATGGCAGAGCAGACTTGATGGGCTGAATAGCCTACTCCTGCTCCTGGATTATGGTCTTATGGTTATTAAATACCTTTCAGGCAGAGGGAGATTGATTATTGACTGACAAAACAGGGTCAACCACAATCAGATCAGCCAGGATCATATTGAATGGTTGAGCAGGCCCGAGGGGCTGAATGGCCTCCCCTTGGGTTTTATTCACATTTGAAGTTGTCTTGAACTCAGTGTATAATCTGAGCATGTGCAGTGTCCATCAGAAGGCTGACAGCTGGATTGATCTGATAGTTTCCATCGATTTCCAATACCACCCCATTATGGCAAGGCTGACAAACTAAATGCTGCCTGATTAGAACATAGACCGTAGAAAAGTACAGCACGAAGTTGTGCCGTGGTTTAATCCTAATGTAAAATATAGTAACTGAACCTACACACCCCTCAACTCACTGCTATCCATGTGCATGTCCAGCAGTCGCTTAAATGTCCCCAATGACTTCACTTCCACCACCACCGCTGGCAACACATTCCATACATTCACAACTCTCTGTGTAAAGAACCTACCTCTGATGTCTCCTTTATATCTTCCTCCTAATATCTTCAAACTATGACCCC
>NW_025191542.1:1236-2364 GCF_004010195.1 Chiloscyllium plagiosum
TCTATGTACTTGCACACCCAGATCCCTCTGATTCTCCACACTGCCAAGAATCCTGTCTTTAATCCTATATTCAGCATTCGAGTTCGACCTTCCAAAATGCATCACTTCACATTTATCCAGGTTGAACTCCACCTGCCATTTCTCAACCCAGCTCTGCATCCTGTCTATGTCGCGCTGCAGCCTGCAGTAGCCCTCAATACTATCGACGACACCTCCAACCTTTGTGTCATCTGCAAATTTACTAACCCACCCCTCAATCTCCTCATCCAAGTCATTTATAAAAACTCCAAAGAGCAGAGGCCAAGAACAGAGCCCCGCGGTACCCCACTCAACACTGTCCTCCAGGCAGAATACTTTCCATTGACAACCACTCTCTGCCTTCTGTCAGCCAGCCAGTTCTGAATCCAGATAGCCAAATCTCCCTGTATCCCATACTTCCTGACTTTGTGATATCCGAGTGGATCTTATTGTAATAGCACTCAGACTGGGACTCTATGGCATTGTGCTACTGTCCCTAACTCTGATTCAGGATGCCCAGGTTCGAGTCCCTCCCAGTCCGGAGGTGTGTAATACCATCTGTGAGCAGGTTGATTGGAGACTGTCTAGTTGTGGCCAGTCCCCCCTCTGTACAGTTCCATTGAAGAGACACTGGCTGAAATGTGGGGGAGGGGGTCTGATTTCACAGGTGTGTCCTTGCAATGTTTCACTCTGCATATCACTGTTTGACTGATGAAAGATTGGCTCCCGTTGTATCCTTCCCTCCATCATTGGCAGAGCTGCGTTGCTAGTTCTCGAGGTGACTGTTTGATTCGGAGCTATCTGTTCACTGTGTTGTTGATGGGAGGTGTGTGCATGTTAACAGGGCTCTGTATAGTTTCTGTTTAGAGCAGGTTTCTCTGTGTTTCTCCCAGCTCTGCAGATCCATGTCCTTGTGCCAGACATACTGGTTGGTGAAGCTGTGCGAGCCTATGAGGAGGGTGAAACCATGGCTTACACTCAGACCCAGGAGAACGGAACGGAAGCTGGAAAACTACCTCAGGTTGGATCAACCAGTGGGGCTTCACTAACAGAATTCGATTCGATCAAACCAAAGCTCACTCCTCCCCTCCCCTCCCCTCCCTGGGCAGA
>NW_025191542.1:3188-3542 GCF_004010195.1 Chiloscyllium plagiosum
CCCCAAGATCCCTCTGTTCCTCTGAGCTTCCTGCTGTCCTGTCATTCACTGAGTACTCCCTTGTCTTGTTCCTTCTTCCAAAGTGCATCCCCTCCCATTTCTCAGGGTTTAATTCCATCTGCCTCTGATCTGCCTACCTGACCAATCCGTTTCTATCCTCCTGTAATCTAACACCTTCCTCCTCACTGCCAACCACCCGGCCAATCTTTGTGTCATCCACAAACTTACTTCCCATCCCTCCCACATTCCCATCTCCATTGTTTATGAAGACCACAAACAATAAGGGACCCAGCAGTGATCCCTGTGGGACCCCACTGCACTCCGGGCTCCAGTCACACAAACAGCCTCCTGCCA
>NW_025191543.1:0-3542 GCF_004010195.1 Chiloscyllium plagiosum
GCGATGCACTTGATTTAAACTGCTGTATGCCAAATCTGTCCATGACGTACTTAAACAGCTGAGCGGTAAAATGAGACCCTTGGTCTGACTGAATCACACTAAAGCTACAACTCCTCCACCCCCCTTTTTGCCTTAACACCCCATAATGGAATTATCCCTGGAAATGGGGTAGACACATCCACTATGATCAGCAGATATTGGTTTCCACTTTTATTTCAGAAATGGGAGCAACACAACTAATCATAACCCACTGAAAGGTTCTTAGAATACAGGAATTGCCAACAAAGGTGCTAGTTTTATTACCGACTGTGACCTACCTACCATTTGGAATGTATGACATATACAACAAAAATTAACCACGTCCTTGTGCATTCCAGCCACTAGAAATGCTTTAGCCGAGTCTTCCGAGCACCAACTCCTTTGGCTTTTTCCTTTGGTTTTCCTTCCTGTTGTAATGTATGACAGTGGGATCTTGTATCAAACTGCTCCAAGGTCTGAAAGGATGAAACCGGACAGAACATCCAGCCTCAGCACAAGTGTCGGAAAAGGGAATGGGAACACAGTCCTGTCGACCCTGCAGAGACCCCCTTCCTAACATCTGAGAGAGCTTGTGACTGCATTTACAGAGCTTTCCCACAGACTGCACAGAAACAGTGGGAAAGGAGTCGGTCAGACAACACTTTGAGCCTCCCCCATTCTAGTTCATGGAAAACATCTCCTCAATGCACTTACCCCACACGATATACATATCCGTTAATGTGAGTAACCTTGGGAAGCTATAAAATAGGCGGTGAAGTAGTATGATTGGTCCATGGAGTTTGCAACCCAACTCAATGTAATCATGGTTGGCCCTTCATTTCCACACCGTACTCCTGCTCTCCCACCATCCCTTTACTGTCTCTCAATCCTTATTTATAATCAGTGTCTTGGTTTCCAGGTGCGAGAGAATTCCCCATATTCACCAGTCAGTGAGTACAGGCATTTATTCTCATCTCAATGGAGAATGGCCTGTCTGTCCCGAATATTGTGGCTCCTTGTTTTAGACGACCCAGCCAGGGGAATTATCATTCCTGCTTTCAATCTGTCTCACCCTTCAGAGTTTTGTATATTTCACTGAGATCTCCACTCATTTTACGAAACCCCATGGAATACTGGCCCAGTGACCCCAAATTCTGCTCCCAAAACAAGCCTGTCAGACTAGAGATCAGTCTGGTGATCCTTCACTACTCTCTCTCAAGGTCAGGTTTGTCCTTTGTTAGGTAAAGAGACCAAAACTGCCCACAATACTGCACAATGTTCGAGATGGGATCTCTCCAAGGGTCTGTACAGCTGCAGTAAGACCCCTTTCTCCTGGACTCGCATCCCCCTGAAATGACGATCAACACACCATTTATCTTCCTCGCTGCTTTCAGTTTCTGCAATATTGCTTTCAGTGACTGGTATACAAGGAGATCCAGATCTTTTTTCAATGCTGCAGCTACCCAATTGGTGGGTCCATGTAAACTGGTCAGCGTGCCAATGCCATGCCCAGCATTGACTTATGGTTACAGAACTCACTGCGCTGCAGGGGCCTCAGAGGTTCATGCAGAAGGAAACAACAAAAGGAGCATACGTCCCTTTGTAGACCAACATGTTTCCACCGATCCTTTTCAAATGGTAGGCTGCCAATTTATCGTTTCCACCAAAGGGCACACCATCACCTCGATCCACATTGTTCTCCATCTGTCACGTATTTACCCATTCACTCCACTTGTCTTAGTCTTGTTGGTGTTTTTTAACAACCTCCTCACCCATCCCTGCGACATCTCAGCAACCTTCCTCTGTTAATTTCTATTTATTTATTTCGTGAATCTGGGTGTCTCTGGCTGGGCCAGCATTTATTGCCTGTCCCTAGTTGTCCTTGAGAAGGTGGTGGTGAGCTGCTTTGTTGAACGCTGCAGTAAACCTGCTGCTGTTGACCTCCAATGCCATTAGGGAGGGAATCCCAGGATTCTGACAGAGCGACTATGAAGGAGCGATGATATATTTCCAAGTCAGGATGGTGAATGGCTTGGAGGGGAACCTAAAGATGATTCTATTTCCATACATCTGCAGCCCTTGTCCTTCTAGATAGACTTAGTCGTGTGTTGGGAAAATGGTCTCTGAGGGTCTTTGGTGAATCATTTCATTGCAGCATATAGATAGTGAAACACTGCTGCTACTGCTGAGCGTTGATGGTGGAGCATTGTGGATGAAGGGACAGTCAGACTGGTTGCCTTGTCCTGGATGGTATAAACATCTTGAGTGTTGTTGGGGCTGCACTCATCCAGGCAATTTGGGAGTCTTCTATCACACTTCTGACTTATGCATTGTAGATGATGGACAGACGTTTGGAAATCAGGATGTGAGTTACTCGCCGCAGTATTCCTAGCTCCTGACTTGCTCTTGTAGTTATTGTGTTTATGTGGTGAGACCAGTGAGTTTCTGAGAAATGATTACCCACCAGGACTTTGATTCTGGGGGATTCAGTGATAGTAACACCATTGAATGCCAAGGGGCAGGTTAGATTGTATTTTATTGGTGATGGTCATGGTCTAGCATTTGTGTGGCCTGAATATTACTTGCCACTTGCCAGCCTGGATACTCTCCAGATCTTGTCGCAATTGAACATGGACTGCTTTAGTATCTGACGAGCCACAAATGTTGCAGAACATTGTACAATCATTGGCGAACATCTTTACTTCTGACCTTAAAATGGAGGGAAAGTCATTGATGAAGCAGCCCTGAAGAAGTTTTTGGCCACTGCTCGAGGGACTCCTGCAGACTTGGAGCTGCGTTGACTGACCTTTATCAACCATGACCATCTTCCTACGTGTCAGATACGATTCTAACCAGCGGGGAGTTTGCCTCTGATACCCATTGATTCCAGTTTTGTTAAGGCCCCTTGATACTACACTTGGTAGAAGGCAGCCTTGACTTAAAGGGCTGTCACTATCACCCCACCTCTGTAAATAAGCTCTTTTGTCCATGTTTGAACCACGGTAATGAGGTCAGGAGCTGAGTGGCCCTGCTGGAGCCCAAACTGGGCGTCATTGAGAAGGTTATTGCTGAGCAGGTGCTGCTTAAAAGCACTAAGACCTTCCACCACTTTACTGATGATCGAGAATAGACTGATGAAGTGGTAATTGGCCGGATTGGATTTGGTTTGCTTTTTATATACAGGAGATACTTTGGTAATTTTCTACATAATCGGGGAAAGCCATTGTTGTAACTGCATTGAAACAGTTTGGCTCGGGGAGTGGCAAGTTCTGGAGCACAGTATTCAGTACTATTGCCAGAATGTTGTCAGATTATGGACGCTATGGAGTATCCAGTATCTCCAATCATTTCTGTATATCGCGTGGACTGAATCAAATTGGCTGATGACTGGTAACTGAATCGCTGTGGACAACTGGAGGAGCATCCACTCAGCACTTCTGACTGAAAATTGTTGCGAATGCATCAGCCTTATCTTATACACTGAAGTGCTTGGCTCTTTCATCATGGAGGAAGGGGTTATTTGT
>NW_025191544.1:0-3543 GCF_004010195.1 Chiloscyllium plagiosum
GAAAAAAAAAGAAATCTGAAAACCTAACTAGCTTACAGACCGTTATTAAGGTTAAAAGAGGTATGTAGGAAGGAGGCCCTATGCTGTAAGGTCTCGTGTTTAGATCTCATCCACTTAAAACTTCCCAGCAGTCCTTTGCTCCTCCCTTGCACCTCTCGGCAAATGGAAGCTCTGACGCCGGAAGAAAGTGTTTTACACAGTCAGACTCACCTTCCCAGCAATCTGTTTCTTCTTAATTGTCATTGATTCAATCACTCTCTGCAGTTTAGAGCAGTCAGAATGAAGGCAAGCACCGTTACATGTTCCTCTTGCAGGATGTAGGAAATGAAAGACTCCACCGGTGCACTTACTGACTTTGCTGGCGAGAAATATACCGAACTCCAGCTCTCAGAGACTGCAGTTGGAACTGGACAAACTTCGGAACATTAGGGAGGCGGAGTGGGATGAATGAAGAGGAGTTATGGGGGGACAGTTACAATTAAGTTGCAGTACAAAGGTCGCTCCGTTACCGTGATCGGAGGGAAAGAGAATAGACAGACGTTGTAGGGCCGTTCAAGCAATAATCAGAATGCCGTTTTGGAAACTGCTAGCGGAGGAGCACGCAGTGTCCACCAACACCGTGGAATTGTTCAGGGAGAGGTGCGCGCCGCAGGGAATGGAGTGCATTATTGCCCCATCCAACTGTATTTTGATTTGATCCCTGCCATCCCCTTCACTATTTGATCACGCAGCATTGTCTATGGATGTGAAGGGTACTGCTTGTCACAGGCCAGTCGGCTATTTCCTTTCTTCCTGGTGATGGAAAATTGAATAAAGATTCGTGCATCTCGTGTCTTTCAATGTGTCTCACACCTGCACACACACAACATGGGTGCTGGGGAAAAATAAGCACTACCGCAGTTAGGTGTTAGTGTAGGGGTAAAAATGGGTAGGAGTGTATAAAAAGGAAACTGCTAGCGGATCGACCGACAAGGGGAAATCCAAAGCGGCCAGATTTCTGACACTGAACCTGGCTATGTGGCTGATAAAGTAAGAGGGGAGAATAGGACAGCAATAGGGATAGGAGGTTCAGTGGTGAGAGGAACAGACAGGAAATACTGTGGCGTGAGTTGGACTACTGGATAGTGTTGCCTTCCGGCTGACAAGGTCAGGGCTGTCTGTGATTGCGTCTACAGGATGCTTAAGGGGAGCTAGAGCAGTCAGAAGTCGTGGTGCACATCGGTAGCCAATGGCGTTGGGAGGAAAAGGGAGGAAGACCTAAAAAGCGAATAGAGGGAATTTAGTTGTAAGCTAGAAGGCAGTATGAACAGAGCAGTAATCTTCGGATTGTTGACCGTGCCACATGCTAGTGAGGCTATGAATAGAGAGCTAGAGCAGGTGGAAACGTTGGTTGCAGGGTTGTTGTCCAAGGAAGGGCTTCAAATATGCGAATATTTAGGATACTTTCTAGCGAAGGTAGGAGCTTTCCAAGAAGGACTGATGGCATCTGAACTGGAGGAGCAACAATATTCTGAGCACCAAGTGTGCTCGAAACATTCGAGAAGATTTAAACTGGTTTTGCATGGTGGTGGGGACTGAGCTACGGTTCAAATAATGGAGTATGCAGTGAACGCCCAGATACAGCGCACAGAGTGTCTGTGAGGAAGGAGAGGCACTTGAAAGAGAAGAGGTGCAGTCAGAGGGTTTAACTGTATCTATTTTAATACAAGAGTGTCAGAATAAATTTTGGCGAACTTGGAACATAGATCAGAACTTGCAACATGATGTGGTATCCGTTATGAAGACTTGGATATCACAGAGAGAGGAATGGTTGTTGAATGTTCCAGGGTCCAATGGTTTCGAAATGATGAGGGGAAAGTAAAAGACTTGGTGGAGTGGCATTGCTAGTCAGTAATACTATAAGTGCTCTAGAAACAGAAATCATCGAGAAGGGGTTGTCTCCAGAATCAGTGCCGGTGGAAATTAGGAACAGGAAAGGAACGTCACTTGATTGGGAATTTTCTATCGACCACCAATACTAACAGAGGCACGGAGGAGCAGACTGCGAAGCAGATACTGGAAATTGGTAGAAGTAATGTGGACGTTGTTCTTGGTGACTTCAAAGCCACTAGTATTGCTTTGAACCTACTTAGATCAAGCAGCTGAATGAAGATTTTCTCAGATGTGTCCAAGCAGGGTACTTGATGCAATATATCGATTGGCTGGGTAGAGATGAGGCCAAATTGAATATTAGTGCATGGCAATGAACCGAGTCAGCTGAAAAATCTCTCGGTGGGAGAGCATTTTAGTGACAGCGATCACAGATCCATGACATTTACTCTCCTCATGGAGAAGGATAGCAGCAGACGGTATGGGAAAGTTTTTAATTGGGGGCTAGGGAATCATGTTACTTTTCAGCAAGAACTGAGGTACCGAAATTTGGAAGCAATATTCTCAGGGATGTGCATAACAAAAATGTGGAGTTTCTTTCAGAAGCACCTACAAAAAGTGCTACCCAGTTTTGTCCCAGTGAGGCAAGAAAGTAGTTTGAAAGAATCTCGGATAACAAGTAATGTGGAAGATCTAGTCCACAGAATGAACAATATTATTCAAGGTTGAAGAGGAAAGGATCATACGGGGATTTAGAGGATTGCAAAGTAGCCAGGAAGTACCATCAATGTTTGGGAGGATACAGAGTGAGAGAGAGAATGTGTAATGGAGAATGGGACAGAGAGAGAGAGAGAGAGAGAGAAAGAGAAACAAAGAGAGAGTTAGAGAGAGAGAGGAAACTAGTGGCTGACGGGAAGGTAAATTTTCCCAGTTAGAAGGCACGAAACTCGAGCATCAGTGGCCTTCGAGCTTTGAGTGACCGGATGTCGTTTAGGGACTACGGTTTGTGTTCGAAAACGAGACTCCCCAATGGTATATTGCCACCCAGATGTACTCAGAGTGGCCGCAGAACATTCTGAAGGTGGAAGGTGAATAATTAATTGTCGTGGTGCATAAAGGCACCAGTGATGTAGGTAAAAAAAATGTACTGATATCCGACAAGCAGAATTTAGAGAGTTTGTTGCCAAGTTAAAAAGTACGACCTCGGAGGTAGTAATAGCAGGGCTGTTACCAGTGCCGCTTGCTCACCAGAGTTGACATGAAAGGATAAACATGGCTTGAGCAATAGTGCAGGAGGAAGGGTTCTGATTTTTGCAACATTGAGACTGGTTCTGGGGCAGGTCGAACTATTACATACTTCACAGTCGACACGTGGACTGGACTGGAACCCATGTCCTCAGGGTTGCTTTTCGTGATACAGTTGGGGAGGGATTAAAGTATATTTTCGCAGTAGCGATGGAGAGAAACAGAGATACAGAGGACCAGGAGCCTACTGGGAAGGGAAATTTCCCACTTAATGTGTCAGGCCTCCATTTGCAATAGCGGTGAGAGCGACGAGCGGAGTGGGAGCGGTCGAATGGACACTCGGAAGGTGAGTGAACCAATACATTTGGTGAGTCGATGAACCCGAGCCTCTACACGTGTAATGTTTCCCACCCGCCCTCGTCCTCCAAT
>NW_025191545.1:0-3543 GCF_004010195.1 Chiloscyllium plagiosum
GTCGGTGCTGGGACTATTACTATTTGTTTTATGTATAATGATTTAGTTTAGAATGTACAAGGCATGATTAGTAAGATTGCCGATGACACTAAATAACATGGTCTCGTGGATAGTGAGGAAGGTTATCAGAAATTGCAGCAGGACCTTGATCATTTGGGACGTGCGCCAAGAAATGGCAAATTGAGTTGAATATTTATAAATATGAGATCTTGCATTTTGCAAAGTCAATTCAAGGTCGGAGTTTCATGGTGAATGGTTGGTTCTTTAGGGTTGTAGTGGAACAGACGAACCCTGAAGTCATGTGCACGGTTCGCTGAAAGTTGATTCAGAGATAGATAGAGCAGTGAAGAAGGCTTTTGTCACACTGGCCTTCATCAGTCTGCGTATTGAATACCGAGGTTGGGGAGTTCTATTGCAGTTATACAGGATGGTGGTGAGGCTATACCTGTCGCGTTATGTTTAGTTTTGTTCACTTTGCTCTTGGAAGGATGTCATTAAACTGGAAAGAGTGCACAAGAAATTTACATTGATGTTGCCAAGGACTCTATTGTCTGGAATTTAAGGAGAAGTTGGATAAGCTAGAAATTTTTAACCTTAGGGTGTATGAGACGGATGGCGATCTGACAGAGTGTATAAGATCATGGGAGGCATGAACAGAGTGAATGCACTCAGTCTTTTCCCCCAGGGTTGGGCAATCCCGGACTAAAGGGCATCAGCTGAACGTCAGAGGAGAAAGAATAAAAGGGAACCTGAGGAGCAATTTGTTTACACACAGGGTGGTACGCATATGGAATGAGCTGCCAGTGGAAGTGGTTGAGGTGCGTACATTTACAGCATTTAACAGGCATTTGGA
The DNA here is from genome assembly GCF_004010195.1 of Chiloscyllium plagiosum. Classification (NCBI taxonomy): domain Eukaryota; kingdom Metazoa; phylum Chordata; class Chondrichthyes; order Orectolobiformes; family Hemiscylliidae; genus Chiloscyllium; species Chiloscyllium plagiosum. Next base: position 854 of record NW_025191545.1, read on the forward strand.
CAAATACTTGACTAGAAAAGGATTGGAAGGATACCGGGCAAGAGCAGGGAAATGGGATTAGTGTAAATGAACATTTTGTTTGGAATGGACCACTTTGGGCGGAATGGAATATTTTTGTGCTGTAGGACTCTATGACTCAAACAACCATTGCTTGTCTCTCACTGAATGTTATATTTTATTTGTTTCCAATTCACTGGAACTAACTTGACTCTCTAGCCTCCAGGTTTCCTCGATGTTTGACTATGATGTTCAAAATTTCTATATTGCGTCACAATTCCTCAAAGCTGCTTCAGCGCACGGTTAGTAATTAGTTCTCCTGACCACACAACACCAAATCCGAAATAACCTGCCCTCTAGTTTGGTTCAAAACCTCCTCTCCAACTACCTGATATATGGAATTTATTTTTCACAACATGAGCAGTCACTTAGGTAACGCAGTTTTGATGCAAATTGACACCATCCATTATTACTGCTGCACCCACGATTATTTGTTACTCATTCACAGGATGAGAGCGTCGCATTTATAACCAGCATTTATTGCCCATGCCAGAGGGCAGTTAAGAGTCAACAGCGTTGCCTTGGGTCTGGAGTCACATGCAGGCCAGTCCAGGGAAGGACACCAGTTTCCTTCCCTAAAGGACAGCAGTGAACCAGATGAGTTTTTCCAACCATCGACAATGGATTCATGGTCTTCATAAACCATTCATTCCAGATACTTATTGAATTCACATTCTGTCATCTGCCATGGCAGGGTTCAAACTCGGGTACTCAGATCTCTGGGCTAAGATACCAGCGATAATATCACTACGTCATTGCTTCACCTTACATACACTTGCATTTCCAATTTCCAGTTTGTGCGACAGTTTTGGTCTCGATATATAACACACCAATGCTTGCTTCTGCTTGCTATTTGTAAGATCCACCTAAACTGATTCTGTGGGATCTAAGGGACAGGGTCTGAAAAGTTATTAGTGATAGACTTGGACAAGACGTTTGGGGAGGTCCACCTGAGCGCTAAGATGATCTGAAGAATTGGTCAAAAATACACGACAAGCATCAATATCCCACCTGCTCTGCCAGGATAAGAGTTATCGTATTCTCTCTGCTCCCTCACACTCACTGTATATCTGTTTTAACACATATCCCCGAGCAAAGCTCACGCTCTATCTCCTTATAAGGCTCAAGCACGACCACTCTCACTATTGCATTCAGCACATTCCCTCCCCCACTTTTTCTTCACTGGCCCAGTAGCTGTCTTCATCCTCAGGGAGCAATGAAGACATGGTTATGGAAGATATTCAAGGCTGAGCTCGACTGACCTTTGCTGGACAAAAGAGTCAATGTTTATTGGGAACAGACAGGAGTCGGAGAGTCAGACACACATAGATCAGCCATGAGGATTCTGATGGTGCAGCTGAATTGTCAACTGCCGCCCCTATCCAATGTGTTGTTCCTTCAATCCAGCCCTCGATGCTGTTACAGATATATACTGTTGCCTCTACCCTAAGTGCTGTTTCCTCAATCCACTACCCGAGTCTGTTACAGGGTAGGGGACCACCCCATTCAACCACACAGGATCGTTACAATGAGATGGGAGGAGACCATTCTGCCCCTCGAACGAGTTACAGAGGAACATAGAAAGAAGCAATTCAGCTCATTGAGTACATTATGCAACCCAGGAGGAGGCCATTAAACCCGCCTGAACTGCTGCAGAGGAACTGGGTTGCTGTCGCAGTCGAGAAAAATGCATATTTTTACAAAACTGTAACTAGTTTTGAATCAGAGATAACTGCGGGGTCATCAATGATCAATTTTCTATGTCAAATATCTGGATGAAGAGACTGAATGGATCAAAGCTGAATTACCTTGTACACCAAGATGATCATTCAACATATCTTCAAATGGAGGTAGTGAATCTGCATTGTGAGATAGACAGGGAAGGTTAGTGAGCAAACCTTCAGCAGAAATAATATAACGTGAGTTGCCTGTGGTAGGAAGGATAGGACACTAGGAAACAATTTAAATGTAGAGAGATCGTAGAACTCTTTGAGGCAGATGTTTTTTTTCATATTCCTGGCACATGAATCGTATGAAGCCTGTCTGCAGATGTAGCAAGTGATTTGGATGGTAAGTGGAATGATACTGTTTGTGGCAACGGCTATTAGGTTTAATCAGGATTGGTTTACTGCATCTGTACAGGGCATTGCTGAGAACACATCAGATACACTGGGTGCAGTTTTGATCCTCTGCAATAAAAAAAAGATGTAATTCCTTTCGAATGTTTTAAAAATTGCTTCCTTTTACTCATTCCTGAAATGAAGGCCTTTTGTTATCGGGGATTATCTGCTAAGGTCTTCGATGAGAAATCTTATTGAAGCAAGATTTTCAGAAAAATGTTTCAGCTGGATACATATTTTCTCTTGTCAAGGAGACTAATGTTAGAGAATTTTTAATGAATGTGATTTGTTGATATAAACGCAAGTATTATGAAGATATCAACCCATTTATAAAAATTACGCAGACACATATAACGATGTCATCAAATTATAAAGCAGGCACCTTTTTTTGCTAATGAAAGGCACTGTGCACAACAGCCATGATGCACCTGCATACAGCATACAGTCTATTATTATATATTCCAGAGAATGTTCATGTAGTCGCACATGGTCCAGTTTGTTGTTCAGTTGATA
>NW_025191546.1:0-3544 GCF_004010195.1 Chiloscyllium plagiosum
CAATCTTTGAAATTTATTGCCACAGAAGTCAGTAGGGCCAGATCAAAGATAATATTTGAGAAGGAGGTAGATAAGTATTGATTATCCAAGGGGATCAATGGTTACAAAGACAAGGTCGGAGAATGGGTCAGAGAAAACAGTCAGCGATGATTGAATGGTGATGCAGACTCGATGGGCTAACTGGCCGAATCTCTGCTCCTATGTATTATCGACTTATGGTTTAAACCTCAAGGAGGCACCTTGCATCTCTGGGAAGATGGATACATGTCCTTCATCAATGTCAGTAGCTGGAGGGAACAGTTAACTGTTTTAGAATGAAGGCATTGTGGCTGCTGTCAGGGTGGTGGATAATATGATATTCATTGCAGGATCACACACCCACTGCCCTGTATTAATGTGGAGAGAGTTTATTCAAAACCTGGACGTCTCTGTCTCTCTCAATCACCGTGGAGAGTGCGGGTTGGGGTGGGAGGGCGTACCGTCCTCCCAGGCACTTAACTTAACCAGCATCATGCATCCTGAGTGAAATAATAGTCATGGAAACTACGACCTTCTCATTGTCTGTTTAAAATTTAAGGAGGGATTGTCAATCCCACTCAGTGTTCAATGCAATCACCTCATATTCTCTCACAGTGCTCCCGATCAACTTTCACTCACTCCTCGTGGTGCTATCATCACAGAGATTAATCTGGTGGAACCCCTGTTCATTCTCCTGTGGTGAGAAGCTCACGCTTTATAAAAGAGAGAAAATCTGCCCACAATGCTCCAAATAGTGCCTCAACAACACTCTCGGGTACGATCGCAATAATTCCTTTCCCTCACTTAGCTGGCTCTGTTTCTTTTGTGTGAAATCGGAAACTCTTAATTTACGATGCACTGTCACTGATTAAAAATGTAAAACATCCTTACATCCATAGGTCAGCATCAACAAAGCCAGCACAGGAGGTTGCTATCGAGATGGACATCACTCTCAGCGAGAGACTCAATCACAAAGAATCCATCTAAAACACTGAATGGCCACCTACCTGAATGGAAATCAGCTGCAGGAATTTAGGAGAGAGGCAGAGGAAGGGAGGTATCTTTCCTTTTGATCTGCCCTCACGGGATGTGTGCAGACCTGATCAGGGCCAGCATCTTATGCCTTACTTGAACTGAGTGTTCAGTTGCTCCACAGGACAGTAAATAGTAAAACACAGTGCTGTGGGTTTGCAGTAACACAGAGACTTGACCAGGGAAGGATGACCCAATGCTTTCTCTAATGGACATGAGGCAAGCCGATATCAACAGTTTATTATTCTGTGTTCCTAGATTATGAGCGAATGGTGTGACTACCATACACTGTCTTCCCATCTTTGTGCAGAGAACAAGTTAAACATTTCAAGTGCAATTACTTTCCAATGGACTCGTGGTAAGAAGGGACTTGAAACAGCTGTATCTGGAATTAACAAATATACAAATTATGGTTTATTCAGGCGTTGCACTGAGGCTGAGGAGGAGCCTGGACGTCATAATGGTGGTACTCGAAAGGATTGGTGAGTGTAGAGGGTATGGAGATGTAAACTGTGCAGGAGAAAATGAATCAAGGAAGTTGATATGTGAGTGTGACTGAAGGAAGGACTGTTGAAAATGGAAGATTGTTTGCGTGTAACCATTCAGTCTGCCTTGGGTATGAAAATGATGCCAGAGGTTTAACAGAACATAAACATACTTCCCTTTGCGTGAGAGGACTGGGAATCTGTAGATCGGGCCAGAGCCGGGGGTTTGAATCGAATAGTGTCGGGTTAAGAGCCGTCGCTTTAATAATGCTGTGTAGAGACTCATTCTAAGAGAATAAATTAATCAGGAAGAGGGTTCAGTAAACTCTCGCACGGTATTCAAGGGAAAGGATTGCCGTCTCTAGAGTGGTTAAGAGACAGCAGGGTGGTTTTAGACTTGGAACCAACACAGGTTGATCTTGACCCACCAAAGACATACCGGGTACGTGCTTTCTTGGTTTACAAAAAAACAAGGCATTGTGGTGGACGCGCCCAATGCGAGAGGAGTCCTCCAGAGGTAAAGGCAGGTCAAATGTAAAAGATAACGGTACAGTGAGAGAGCTGAACACTTTTCCAGTAACGCTGAAAATGGCTTCAGCAACACCAACCAAAAAGAGGGTTAACAGAGGACTTGGAATGGCCAACCAACAATACAGTATATGTTAAATAATTACGGCCCAGAGTCTGTAAAGCAGTTAGAATTGTGGATCAAGGAATGTGATTTTAGTAAAAGGCAATTGGAAATACTGAGGTCACGGTTGGAGGCGAGAGAGTAGGAGAAACGGAAGGGGAAAATAGAACTTAGGAATTGGAGTGTTTCTAATATGTGGAAGGCTGATGCTGATATCAGAGAAAGGAAAGCTCAAGTAAAAGACATATCAAATACGCATATAATCACTAGAGCACATGCAGACGTGTGAGAAAACAACCTAACGAAGTTGAACAGTGCCTTAAGTCTGTTTCAGATCCTGACATTGATGGCTACCAACCGAGACCAATAGCCCTCCAAGATCTGCCTGGTGAAGATCCCAAGTTAGCGACCGCAGCCTCAGGATCTGCTGAATCACCGATGGCATGCCATAACCCCAACCAACTGAAGCAAGAAGGCCAAAAGAAGGAAACCCACTCCACGACAGGAAGGCATCCAGAGTCTGTCCGCGATCACCCCATGATGGATGATGAGTCAGGCGGTGAGTGTATTGGCGTATGATCATCTTACCAGGTAGTTCTGCAAGAACCAATGGTTGATGTAGCAGGCCCAGAAGGGTGCCGAGTGTGGGTCCACCGACCATGGACCATTAAAGATTTCGGGCGTGCCTCTGGGCAGTTGCCTGATCCACGTCAGATTGGAGGGAATAAGTTCACTGAAGAAGCGACGAAGTTCTGGACCTAGTTCCGTCCCACATTGCAAGCGATAAGACACCTCTTGGGACAAAAGCTTTGTGCTGATGTCATCAAAATCAAGTATAGCTGGCCAGCTGTAAATGTCCATGCCAGATCAACAGCCCCACAAGAGAAAGAAAATGGAGACTTTAATGCTTTTGTTGCAGCGATGGCAATCGCCTGTAGGGAGACATTCCCAGTGCGAATGGACATGACCAAAACTGCAATGTGTAAACAAGGAGAAGATTAGACAGTGTCCTAGTACCTTACGCGCCTCACTGAAGTCCATAACATCCATAGTGGACTGAGACCACCCGACGACATAATGGCAGAAATCACGGCGTATGAGGAACACCTGAGGAACAGCTTCATCACTGGAATGAAGGACGAAATAGTGAAAAAGGCACATATTTTACCTCGGACATGGGAAACCTGAATTTGATAGAACATCATGCGATACATGCAAAAAAATTGGACAGCAAGTGCATAAAGCTCAGCTTACTTTGATGCAAATGGCCATCCAACCGTTGCAGGGATGTGCTGCAGGAAAAAAGAGAGGCAGAGGGGAAGGTTGTGGAAGTGGAAGAGGCAGGGATTGCAGGGGTCGATCTGGCGGGTGCTTAGTT
>NW_025191547.1:0-3544 GCF_004010195.1 Chiloscyllium plagiosum
GTGGCCAGTGACTATATTGATTTTGGTAATCCAAACAGAGTTGGGAGGTAGAACGGGTGAGGTGTTGGCATCACTATCAGAGGAGATATCTGGGCCATTTGAGGAGGTGAAGACTGCCATCTGAAGTGCTTATGACATTGTTCCAGAAGTCAACAGACAACAATTTTTTTTAATCTAAGGAGCGACCCGGATTAAATGTATGTTGAGTTTGAACGGAACAAACAAAGTGAGCTTGATTGGTGGATGAGGGTATTAAAAATAGAGCAAATCTATGACGCTCGGAAAGCAATTCTTATTTTGAAGTGAAAATTCTCATCCTGGGGTCATGTCAACCCAGGGGGAAGAGCAGACGATTAAACTGCAACGATTAGTTGCTGAAGTGGCTGATGATTATGCATTGATCCATAAATCGAACTTTGGTTTCTGTGGGGAATTGAGAAGAACATGCAACATCTTTTTAAACATGTACCTGTGAGTTTATAGTTTACTGGCATAGGCATGGAGGAGCAGGGAAATAAGTTACAATGTTAAAATATATGAAGCATATAAATCGTTGATGCTGAAACATGAGGAGATACGTCATTCAGAAGGCCTATTGGATAGATGAGAAGAGCTCCATCACATAAAGTGTGGTCGGTGTGTTCGGGAAAGTCATTAACACAAATATTTCACAATTGAGACAAGCACCTTGATCTTTGTGTTGGCGTTGCTCAGTTTCAGTGTTTTAATTGCCAATAACGTGTCTGAGACAAATTTATACATGATTATAACCTCTTAATGTTTTTTTGGAGAGATTTAGGAATACCAATTTCAGTATGTTTTGACTTAGCTTATTTTTGCCACCATTCAATTTAAAACTTGAACAGGTGTCAGAACGAGAAAGCGTAATTGCTGCCAAGTTGTTCAGACGTGGATGGAGAAATATGGAGGCGTTCTGTGGCTGGAGTAAACTGACTGGAGTAGAATGCAGTTTTGAATGTTCGTATGCTTAGAGTCTATGTAATATGCATAAATGCATTGTAGTCTACTAATATAGTTAGAACAAGAGGTTTAAAATGAAGACATCTTTGTATATTGATTGTTCATCAATTTCAAGGGGGATTGACACTGTCACTTTGAAACAGGTTTTTTTTTAATCCTGTTTTGCTTTTGAAGAGAGGTCTTGAAAGCAGAGGGGTCGAACTGTCACCGGAAAACGGGTAATTAAATCACTTCGGAGGCTTATAGGATTTATTAAAACAGTGGGAACAATGGAACGACAGTGGCCAGCTCTCATAGACCATGTCTTCTAGTTTAGATTATGGCTTCACCGTTCAGAAGCTGCTTGCCGTCCCGGAAGGTTTGGAAGCTTCAACACTTGATTGCTAACTCCCATTCTCTCTGAAGTCTCTCCTTGTGATATTTCCTCCTCGATTGGAGAGCTGCCCAAATATTTTATTTTATTTGAAAACACGTGTTGCCAAGGGGAGAGTTTATGGAACGGTCCTGTATGGGATCTGTTCATTATGGAAATATTGTATCCATTGTTTGGCTAAGAGTTCCAATGCATAAGCTAACCCAAATTATTCATTCCTCTTCACGAGAGTGTCGAAACAGTATATTTTGTTTAAGAACGAGTGGTTTGACGGGTCGCAACAAATGCTGAAATCCCACTAAAAATGCGAAAAGTTAGTGTCTAAGCTATTTTCTTAAAATATTTTGAGGGTGTCTGGCCATGTCCTTAGGCCCTGTAGCTGAGGAGCTTCTGGCTGACTCCTGTTATTGAAACGTTCATGGAAGTGCAGAGGATGACTCGCTGAGGATTGCGCTGTGGGCTGCCTCAGGTATTCAGGGAGACCTTCGGATTTAATAATCCAAATCTGGACGGAGTATAGGGACTATAATTTCAACATCTGGGTCTGCAATATGAACAATAAGTGGAGCAGAGGCTGAAGAAAGGGAAAGCTCTGTAACCATGGAATGAGTGTGGGTGGGAAAAAAGATCTGTCGTATCCTGCATGGGTTTTCCAAGAACACCTTCCCAGGCTACACCTAATCCTGGATCAGAGAGTGAAGGGACCACAACTGAACAAGGCGCTGGTCACAGACCGGTTTCACCTCCTTCAACACGACATGGAGCTTTATGCCAAGCTGCGACGGTGCTGCCAATGGCTGTTAAAGTCACTGTTTCATTCAGTTTGTATGGTCTGGATTTTTCCAGGCAGGAGTGGTTGACATATTCATCATCCTCCAGTATGTTGACATCAATGTCACCATTCTGTTACTGAGAATATTTATGGTGATTGAGATGAATATAATGTATTCTCTCTCAGCATGGAGCTGCTGGGTGTATCCTTGTTTTCCCAGTATAGCGGGATTCCAGATCGTAAACATCTGGGGGGGGCGGGGGTTTCCATATGTCAATGGGAAGAGGTAGAAGGACTGAAGGAACTCGTCTTCGATCTGTTTCGCAGTATGAACGTGCAGAGTACACCATGTTGGTGAATAACCACTGTCCCGGCAGAAGCCACAGCCTCTTCATTCAGAAACACTCAGCCATTTTCCACCGTCTTCCAGTGTCAACGTAAAAGAAAGGATGGCCTCTCGGGAAAAGGGAATCGCCTTAATACAGGATTCAAATTACCCTTCCCCTGACCACTCCCCATTGCCAACCAACCACATCAATATAAGCTGTGTGTACTGAGAGCAATGAGACCACTTTGAATATCAGGGTGCAGACCAGCAGGAAGATAGAACAACTCTTCCCATCTGAATTGGTCAGAATGAACTTTCCAGTACACACTGTCTCATTAAGTCCAATAATCGATCTCCATTTCAGTGGAATCCTGCCTTCCATTCTTCCTGAAAGAGCAGACAGAGTGTCAATCAGCTGATGTTCCATCTGCTGAAAAATTATCCATTGACTTTACTTCTTTTGACCATTTCCAAATTCACCACCTTTTGTCAATTTAATTTCTTGCTCATCTTAATGTCACCACCATAAACGCTTCCAGTACACTTTTATTCCACTCCACCCAATCGCTGATAAAGATTGTAAACAGCGGAGGATCCAGCACTTTCCACTACGTGTCTCTGCTGATTACATTCTGTCAAACTGTTTGAAACTGATTTATCCACATTGCCTGTTTCCTGTTAAATAAACAGTCCTCCCCCATTCCTGTGTAACACATTCAGAGGGCTGAATAAGAACGAGGAACATCAGTTGTGAATTCAGCCCCTCAAGCCTAAGCCGCCATGTAAAACAATTATGGCTGATGTCATCTCAGCCTTGGTTCCACTTTCCTGCTCGCTCTCCATCACCCTGCATTTACTCAATTCCCCAGCATGCACTGCACTTTGGGACTGTCAGTTACTGAGATTCGCAATCCTTTCAGAGAAGAATGCTCTCCTCACATCTGTTTTAACTCTTTTCTGCCTTATTCTAAAACATCACATGAGGAAATATCCACTCCACATCTTCATTGAGAATCACCTTTAGCATGTTAAAGATCTCAATGAGATCTCTCATTCTTCGCGGCTCCAGAGAAAATAGGCCTGAACTGCT
>NW_025191548.1:0-1380 GCF_004010195.1 Chiloscyllium plagiosum
TTGAGAGTCAACATTTCCCTTCCCACAGCCCTTCTTAAAATGTCTTGTTCCAGGGAATCACTGACGCAGAGAATATTTCACCTTTCCTGGGAAAGTCGGAGAAATATTAAATGTCAAGGAGCTGTTTCTCAACCTTCAGGGTCTGACAGAAGGATGTGTGTAGTCTGTGGATTCTGGAGACAGATCACTGAGATATTCCTCACTCCCATCAACACCTGACTTTATTCAGACATCAGTTTCTATTCTTCATTATAAAGTACCCCCACCAGTTTCAGACGGGACATTTCACACCCAGCCACCATTTCCTCACACTGGAATCAAGAACCAAACTTGCCCCATCTCAGGATTGCCCTCTGAATGTGGTGTCAGTGTGTTAATGCTGTGATTGAATGAAAGAGCCACGGTGGAATCTGGGACTGAGTCCAAGAAGTTTCTGAGCCACCAGCAGCCTTCCCGCTGTGTGAGGGTCTGTTTGGATAAGATTTCAGCCCCATTGATTCCCACTGATACTAAAGTCCTCGAGTGAGATTATTGGAGTCACATGTGGACTAAGGGAGGGACTTGGAGGAGGGGCGTTGGACAATGAGCTGCTCTGGAATCCACCCTGAGCCCTGGATGATCCTCACTGAGATGGCCCAGGGGCTACAGAATATGGCAGCAGAAAGTGGAACCAGTTTATCATTGTCCTCCCCAGCCGTAACCCCCACACTCCCCCTGGCATGAACATTCTCAATCTGACCCCAGGGACACACCGGACAATTTCATCTCATTTGAAGAGTAAAGAAAGCCCAGGTCTAATTTATGGAATATTTATTTCCCAAATTGTTATTGTGCAATTGTTATTCTGAGTAACAAGGTCCTGCTTGTCATATTCATCAAAAAAGGGAGCCAGAGCCACTGGGAACCCGAACAGTTGATTTAAATTTCTTGGCTTGTGATCTTGTTGTGCCTAAGGGATGGGTGAGCGTTGATGGGGAATTTCCATCAGATTATTGTATTCCCCATTGTCCCCTCCTGCCTTCCTTCTTTTCCCCATTTATTGGGAAAGATTTCATTGGGGTTGTGCATTCCTGCTGAAAGTGCCCCTTCTGGACACAATGGTAGCATTGCCCTCCTGCTCCGGGGACCGCATTGTCCCCTCTATTCTCCCCCTTATTCTCCAGGCCTTGAGGGTGGAGGTTAACACTTCACACAGCTTTCCCTGAGGCTTCAGCTCTGGCCATTTCCAAAGCACACACGAGACAGAGACTGAATCTTCTTCATCTTTATTCCCTTTCCCAGATTGACATTGACAGAAAACAGACTGCAATTAACAGCCCAGGCAGAGGAAGGTGCACAAATTCACAGCCACAATGGAGCTTGAGGAAAACACTTGTGGAG
>NW_025191548.1:1572-3544 GCF_004010195.1 Chiloscyllium plagiosum
CTCTACACACATTCTGATTTCCTGATGCTCTTGCTGAGGGGAGAGGTGAGGGTCATGTGGGTGAGGGCACAGGAGAAGCGAGCGTTGGACTCCCAGTCAGACCCAGAGAGGGTCAGCAGGCTGCTGACACTGTAGGTGCTGTCCGAAGCTCGCAGGTAGTTGCTGGTCTGAACCCCGTCCGAAATGACTGCACCGTCCTTCTTCCACTGCACCTCCAGCTCATCGGGATAGAAGTGATTGGCAAGGCACACCAGATTGGCAGTGCCCTTGGCATTGACCTGCTCCGGGGAGGGGGGCAGCAGGGTCAGCTTGGGCTGAGTATTCTTACGGCCTGAAAGACAAGAGAAGCAATTTGAATCCCTGCCTTTTGAAGGGATTTTAACTCTCTGAACATGAACTGGCAAAACAGTCCATTTTGAACATTTGTATTCAATACCTAACAAACCCCATAAAAGAACAGACATTGTTTAAAGTGCATCTTGGGATGTGGGTGTCACTGGTAGTGCCAGCATTTATTGCCCATCCCTAATTGCCTCTGAGAAGGTGATGGTGAAAGAGAAGGGACAGTCTTGGACCATCGTTTATGGAATGAATGTGGGCAGCTGGAAGGGCTATCAATGGGGGAGCATTTCAGTGACAGTGATCAGAACTCAGTGAGATTGAGAGGAGGGATGAAAATGGAGAACCATGGGGCAAGTGTAAAAGTTTTCATTTGGGAACAAACCATTTTACTGAACTGGGCAGCGATTGGGTAAAAGTGAGCTGAAAGACAAAATGCAGGGGTGAAATTAAGCAGAACCTGAGGAAAGCAAAGAGCTGACAGGATGAGATGTGTCCAAACGAAGTGAAGGAAATCCCAGTGATGTTTATAATCACAGAAAGAACAAGAAGAGAATGAGGGAATGTAGGAGGCCCATTCGAGAGCAGGAAGGGAACTTGTGTGCGGTGGTGCAAGATGGAGCAATGGTTCCTCATGAAATCTTTCGGTCGGTTTTCACAAAAGAGAGGGACAAAGCAGAAACTGTAGTTCAGAAGGAGGAGGACTGTGCAACATTGGAACGGCATCTTTCACATCTGAAAGACTCCTAGTTCATCCAAAGAAACGGAAGATTCATGCTGTCCCAAAGACATTTGCAGACAGTGTGGGACTTGTTTGAAATGAGGTCACTGAAGGAATGCAGGAAATGTGGAAGCCAGATTGTACACAGCAAGATCCCACAAGCAACAATGAACCAAGGAACATTTTGAGTGATGGTTGTTCAGGGAAAAATATCAGCCTGAAATACGATTCAAAGAGAAAATAACTGGAACAGTTGGATGAAAAATGAGAAAATGAAAGTTAAAGGAGAAGGGAGGATTGCTGGTTCATGATGGGATTGATTGTTATCAGGAAATAAAAGGATGGGACAGAATATTGTGAATGTCATATTGTACTGAGGAAACTTAAAAGTGCAGGGAAGCTCAATTACAGACCAAACATAAAGGCTTTGTCTCTTAATGCATGACCCATTCAGAATAATGTAGACAAAGCTTTACCACACAAACCAAGGTAAATCAAGCTTCGAGGAACAAGTAGATGACCTCGAAAATCAAGGTTGGAGAAAAATCTACAGATCTTGGGCTGACCTGAGCATGTAGAAGGTGAAAACCTCGCTGATTTCCTCAAGAGGTGGCTTCCGGAGTTGCTGGGCCTGGAGATCGAGTTGGGCCGGGTGAGTGTGGAGTGGGCCGACCGCATCGTGATGTGTAGGTCTGGGCCGCCCAGTGCCCCCGCCCGGTCCTAGTGCAACTCCAGCATCACAAGGAAAAGCATTTAATAATCGAAACAGCCAGAAGACTGGGAAGGGATCCACAGGCTTTGGCTTATAAAGGTTTGAAAATAATGTGTTTTCATGAATTTTCTGGGGCCATAATTAAGAAAAGAAAGCTATTCTATTGTTAGCTATTCTATTGTTCTGATTTGCTGGGTGAG
>NW_025191549.1:0-3544 GCF_004010195.1 Chiloscyllium plagiosum
TCACTCGCAACAACTCTCCTTAAAAAGTCTCCACGTGTCTGCTGTGCCCTTTCTGCGGAACAATTACTCCCAGTCTGTCCTTCCCAACTCCTTTCATGATCGAGTCATAATTTCATTTTACCCAATTCAATTTGATCCCTTGGTGACTGCTCCTTTCCCTCGCCAAGGCTATGGTAAACGTGTGACAGCTGTGATCACTGTCACCAAAGAGTTCTCACGTCCCGAGATCTGACACTTGTCCTGGATCATTGCCGAGCACGAAATCCAAAATGGCCTTTCCTCTCGTCGGTCTGTCTGCATACTAAGTAAGGAAACACTCCTGAACACAGCTGGCTAAAACGGCTCCATCCAAGCTATCTGTTCTAAGGAGGTCCCAGTCGATATTGGGAAAGTTGAGATCACCCATAACAATCACCCTGCCATATCTGCATTTTTTTTCAACATCTGCCGGCCAACGAGATATTCAATCTCTCTTCTGCTATTAGGGGGTTTGTAGAAAAACTACAACGAGTTGGTTGATCCCTTGCTGTTCCTAACGTCCACCCATGCTGACTCAAAAGACAAACCTTCCTCAACAACCTTCATTTCTGCATCTGTGATGCACTCTCTGATCAGCAATTCTCCAACCCTACCTCGTTTTCCACCCTCTCTGTTCTTTTTAAACGTTCTAAACCCTGGAACATCAAACAACCATTCCTGCCCCTGTGAAACCTACATCTACGTAATGGCCAGGAGAAAATAGCCCCAAGTACGGATTCATGTTCTAAGTCTGTCTCTATTATTTCTGACACTCATTGCCTTAAAGCAGACACACTTTAACTGATCCCTCCGTTTCATCGCGTGAGAAAACTTCCTGATAGATTCACGACATTGTGTCACTGCCCCATCTGCAACTATCCCCAGCTGAGATCTCTAGCTGTGATTCGGAACCCCTTGTCAAACAAATCTCCCACACATTTGTGCCCTTCCAGGTCAGTTGCAAACCGTCCTTCATGTACAGGTCTCACATTCCCCAGATGGTATCCCAATGGACTAGATATCTGAAGCACTCCCTCCTGCACCAGCCTCAGAGCCACGCGTTAAGCTGTATTCGTTAACTGTCCAACAACTCACTATTTTGTGGCACCGGTAACAAACCCGAGATCATTACTCTACTTGTCTTGCTCTTCAGATTCCAACCGAGCTCGCTGTAGTCACGCTGCAGGTCCTCAATCCCTTTCCTAGCTATATTATTGATGCCACTACGTACTACGATTTCTGGCTGCTTACCCTCCACCTTCAGAATCTGATCGGTGACATTCCAGACCATGGCACCGGGGAGGCAACATACCTTCTAAGAGTCCCATTCCTGATCACAAAATTACCTGTCAATCAGTCTAACTATTGAGTCGCCTACCACTCACGTTTTCCTCTTCTTCCCCCTTCCCTTGTGAGCCACATTGCCAAACTCAGTGACAAAGACCTGACAACTATGGCTTTTGCCTGGCAGGCCATCCCCACCAGCAGTATTCAAAACGGTATACTTATTGCTGAGGGGAATGGCCACAGGGGATCCCTGCTCTATCTGTTGGTTCCATTTCCTCCCCTTGGCTGTAACCCAGCTTCCCTTATCCTGTGTCCGAGGAGTGACCACCTCCCTGTCCATCCTCTCAATTTCTCCCTCAGTCTCCCAGATGTCCCGTAGTTCATCCTGCTTAAGCTCCAGTTCCCTAACTCGGTTTTCGAGGAGCTGGGGTTAGGTGCACTTCCCGCAGATGTGATCGTCAGAGACATGTGAAGTGTCTCTCACCTGCCACATTCTACAGGAGGAACATGCAACAGCCCTATGAGCCATACGCCGCTTATCTGAAAGCCAGCACAGGACTGTTCAAAGGGAGAGAAGGAAAAAAATGAGAAAACCTGAAAATTTATCGAGATTACAGACTCTTAGTAAGTTTAGAGGAGGTGGGTGGAACCGAAATACTTCTCATATCCCTACGAATGATGCAATGGGAGGAAAAATATAATAGCCTTCGATTTCGGGAAGTTCTAAATGTGCACTGAAGCAATGGACCATATGAGCATCAGGACATCGACTGCTACGACTGGTGCCTTCCACATTCTCCACTGAGTGTCTCACATCTCCGGGCTGAAGTCAGTCTACCAGCATTCTCTTTATCATTTCAAGAGTTATTAGAGAGAGAGAGAGAGAGAGAGAGAGAGAGAGAGAGAGACTGATGGAGGGAACATGACATTCAGAAAAACAAAGACAGTAATGGGTACTGTTAAGTTATCAAACCTGCATTACTTTATTTTAATGGTATATATGGAGCATGGAACAGTGCAGCAAAGTTCAGGCTTTTCGAACCTCGACTTTGTGCCGACATTAAATTCTACTCTAAGATCAATTTGTTTGCATATGCTTTATTTTATATTATTTATGCGCCGATCCAAGAATCGATTAATGCCGCCAATGTTTCTGTTTCTACTACCACAGTTGCTGGTGCATTCCACGCATCAACCATTCTCTGACATCTTACCTAAACCTTCCTCCAATCACCTTTAAATTATGCTTTCTCGTGTTAGCAATTTCCACCTCTGAAAACGTTTCTGGCTTTCCACTCTATCTATAGCCCTCATCATCTGAAACACCTCTCACAGGTCCCCTATAATTCTTTTACACAATAATGAGAAAGGCTCGAGCTCCTGAGACATTTCTTCATTCGACATGCCCTTTAGTATGTCCAACATCCTGATAAATCTCCTCTGCACCCTCTCTAAAGCTTCCAGATTATTCCCATAACAAGGCGACCAGAAACGAACACAATGCTCCATGTGTTGTCTAACCAGTGCTTTGTCTGGCTGCAACATGATCCCGGTGACAGCGGTGCTAAAACATGAAATTTAATGTGTCGGTGAGAAATTATCAATTTTTGTCCCAAGCATGATTCATGATACCTCGAAACAAAGAGCACTGAATGACGGAAATGCAAAAACAAATCCGGGAATGATAGACTAACTCAGTAGGCCTGGAACCATTAGTTGAGAAAAAAACAGGTTAATTATGTATTTGTATATTGTAATGCTGGCGAAATGATCAATATTAACTGCGGAATCAACATCTATATCAATCATTCTCAGAAGCTGACAACCCTCACCTTCACCTTTCAAATGGACTTTATTGGCTCTAATGATGCTTCAGCTGCCGTGAGCTTGTGAAAGGATGTGCATGAATTATTCGCGCTTTTTTCCCAATGGAGAATTCTATTTTTTCAATGTCTACTTCAATATGAGTGTCAGTTTGTTTCTCTTTGTCTGTGTGTATTCACATTACAGTCTTTTACATTCTCCGACTGCCTGTCCATATCCCTCATTTCCCATTTCTGCTCTTTGAATCGCTTGACGTGAGGAGGTAGTGTGAGAGTGGAGCTATTGAGAGGCATTCTCCTTCCCTTGGATGGAGTGGCTACAACTGGGCTCACATTCTCCGGATAATGTGTGTGTCACTTATGCCTGACCTAAGGAAATATTATTTTTGATAATATTAGGGGTTTAGACATGGGAG
>NW_025191550.1:0-1549 GCF_004010195.1 Chiloscyllium plagiosum
CCCAGTGGACGTATCTATTTTCACACTCTGCAGGTTTCAAACACCTCTTGTGAATCTCAATCCCACCTAGTCTAGCAGCCTGTATCTCAGTATTCTCCTCGACAACATTGTCGTTCTCTAGAGTGAATACTGTCGAAAAATATTTATTTAGTGCTTCCTCTATCTCCTCCGAGTCCTCACACAACTTCCCATTAATATCCTTGATTGGCCCTAATCTTACACTTGTCATCTTTTTATTCCTTAAATACCTATAGAAAGCCTTATGGTTTACCCTGATCCTATCGGCCAACAACTTCTCATGTCTCCTCCTGGCTCTTCTGAGCTCTCTCTTTAGGTCTTTCCTGGCTACCTGGTAAACCTCAAGTGCCCTAACTGAGCCTTCACATCTCATCCTAACAAAAGCCTCCCTCTTCCTCTGGACCAGAGATTCCACTTCCTTTGTAAACCACGGCTCCCGCGCTCTACAGCTTCCTCCCTGCCTGACAGGTACATATTTATCTAGGATACTCAGGAGCTTTTCCTTGAATAAGTTCCACATTTCTGATGTGCCCATTCCCTGCAGGTTCCTTCCCCATCCTATACTTCCTAAGTCTTGCCTGATCGCATAGTAACTGCCAATCCCTCAGATGTAAATTTCGTGGAAGTTTGTGTGTGTGTGTATTTCCGTGTATAACTGTTTGATGACAGGAGACAGGGTAGTCAAGGAGATTTGAGTGACTGAGTGTGTGTGTGCATGTGTGTGTGTGTGTCCGTATATATGTGCTTACTGGCACGAGACAGTTTGGTGTGTGTATGTTTTTGTGTATATCTGTCCAATGGCAGGAAGCAGGGTGTTCATCGAGTTTTGTGTGTGCTTGTTTGTGTGTGTGTGCATGTGAGTTTCTGCATATATCTTTTTCATGGCAGGAGACAGGGTGGTGGTAGAGTGTAGGTTGTCTGTGTTTCTGTGTCTATGTGCTTAGGAGATAGGGTAGGAGATAGGGTGGTGGTGGATGGGTGTGTGTGAGTGTGTTTCTGTGTATATCTGTTTAATGTCAGGAGACAGAGTGTTGGTGGGGGGGATGTTTGTGTGTGTTTTATTTTCTGTGTATGTATGTTTAATGGTATATGGTAGGTGGTGGTGCAGGGTTGTGTGTGTTTTTCTGTCTATATCTCCTTAATTACAGGAGACAGACTGGTGGTGGTGAAGGGTTGTGTGTGTGTTTCTGTGTAAAATCTATTAATTTCAGGAAACATTGCGGTGGTGGAAGGTTGTGCGTGTGTTTTCGTGTATATCTATTTAATGGCAGGAGGCAGGGTGGTCGTGGAGGTTTGTGTGTGTGCGTGTTTCTGTGCATATCTGATTAACGGCAGGAAACAGGGCGGTGGTCGAGGGATGTGTGTGTTTCTGTGGATATCTGTTTAATGGCAGGAGACAGGGTGGTCGTGGAGGGGTGTGTGTGTGCTTCTGTGTATATCTGATCAACGGCAGGAAACAGGGTAGTGGTTGAGGGATGTGTGTGTTTGTGTGTATGTCTGCTTAAAGGCAGGAGACAGGGTGGTGGTGGAG
>NW_025191550.1:2206-3544 GCF_004010195.1 Chiloscyllium plagiosum
ATCTGTGTATATCTGCTTCATGGCAGAAAACAGTGTGGTGGTGCATGGTTGTGTGTTTGTGTATTTCTATGTATATCTGTTTTATGGCAGGAGACAGGGTGATGGTGGACGGTGGTGTGTGTGTGTGTTTCTGTGTATATCTGTTTCAGGGCAGGAGACATGATGGTGGTCGAGGGTTGTGTGTGTGTACTTCTGTGTATATCTGCTAAATGGCAGCAGAACAGGGTGGTGGTGGACGGACGCGTGTGTGTTTGTGTGTATATATGTATATTTGTGTGTATATCAGCAGGCAGGGTGGTGGTCGAGGATTGGGTGTGTGTTTTTCTGTGTATATCTGTTTAGTGGCAGGAAAAATGGTGGTGGTGAAGTGTAGAGTCCGTGTTTGTATGTATATCTACTTAATGGCAGGGAATAAGGTAGTGGTGAAGGGTTGTGTGTGTGTGTTTCTGCATATATCTGTTTAATAACTGCTGACAGGGAGATAGTGGGGGGTTGTGTGTGTGAGTGTTTCTGTATATATCTATTGAATTGCAGGAGACAGGGTGGTAGTGGAGGGTTGTGTGTGTGCTTCTGTGTACATCTGATCATTGGCAGAAAACAACTTGCTTGCGGAGTGGTGTGTGTGTAGTTCTGTGTATCCCTGTTTAATGGCAGGAGACAGGATGGTAGTGGAGGTTTGTGTGTGCGTGTGTTTCTGTGTATAATTGATTTATGGCAGCAAATAGGGTGGTCGGGAGGGTTCTCTGTGTGTGTGTTTCTGTGTATACCTGTTTAATTGCAGGAGACAAGTTAGTGGTGGAGGATGGTATATGTTTGTTTCTGATTATATCTGTTTCATGGCAGGAGACATGGCGACGGTTGATGGTTGTGCGTGTGTATCTGTGTATATCTGCTTCATGGCAGAAAACAATGTGGTGGTGCACGGTTGTGTGTTTGTGTATTTCTACGTATATATGTTTAATGGCAGGAAACAGGGTTATGGTGGACGGTGGTGTGAGTGTGTTTCTGTGTATATCTGTTTAATGATAGGCGAGGGGTGGTCGTGGTGGTGTGTGTATGTTGGTGTATATCTGTTTAATGACAGGAGACAGGGTGGTGGTGGAGGCTTGTCTGGATGTTTCTGTAAATATCTGTTAAATTGCAGGAGACAGGGTGGTTTTGGAGGTTGGTGAGTGTGTGTTTCTGTATATAACTGTTTAATGAATGTAGCCAGGGTGGTCGTGGAGGTTTGTGTATGTGTTTCTGTGTATATCTGCTTAATGACAGGAAACAAATTGGTTCTCAATGCTTGTGTGTGCATGTGCATGTGTGTTTCTGTGTACATCTGTTTAATGGCAG
>NW_025191551.1:0-3544 GCF_004010195.1 Chiloscyllium plagiosum
ATTAGTGGTGCTGGAAGAGCACAGCAGTTCAGGTTTCCAGCATCTGCAGTCATTGTTTTTACCTCGTTGATTTTAACCCTACTGCGAATCCTCTTGCAAGGATGCCTGCCTTGAAGAATGATTCGGAGAAGCCGGTGTTGGACTGGGGTGTACAAAGTTAAAAATCACACAACACCAGGTTATAGTCCAACAGGTTTAATTGGAAGCACACTAGCTTTCGGAGCGACGCTCCTTCATCAGGTGATTGTGGAGGGCTCAATCGTAACACAGAATTTATAGCAAAATTTTGCAGTGTGATGTAACTGAAATTATACATTGAAGAATTGATTGTCTGTTAAGCCTTTCATCTGTTAGAATACAGTGATAGTTTCACTTCTTTCTTACATGACTGCCCTGACTCTATGCTACTTTCTCCCCAACCCCACTCTCCTCTAGCTTATCTCTCCACGCTTCAGGCTCACTGCCTTTATTCCTGATGAAGGGCTTTTGCCCGAAACGTCAATTTCGCTGCTCCTTGGATGCTGCCTGAACTGCTGTGCTCTTCCAGCACCACTAATCCAGAATGTAATCAGCATGTTCTACTGCTTAGTCACTCAGAGCCTGATCATAACTTCAAGTAACTTTCCAACATCTTAAGGTAAATTAACATTTTTGTAATTTCCTGGTTTCTCTCTCCCTGCCTTACTGATATAAAATTTGGAATTTTTCAATTGACAAGGTAGAGAATTTCAAAAAATTATGAATTCCAAATCTACATTTCCTTTTTTTTTGTACAATAGAGTAGAAACTGTCAGGTCCTTTTCTTGCATTATTTTTCTATTGTGCAACAGCAACTGCTATTGGACTAGCTCTTGCTCTTCCACTAATTTGTGTGAGAGTGCATTCTCGGGTATCTGTGATCTGATTGAAGTCCCATTTGTTTCCTCAACCTGTCAACATGGGGGATGTTTGAAATAAAGATGTAATGCTGTACCAATGTACTTCCTGGTTTGCTGTAGTCATGTGACCTGTACCATGAAATAGTTTCTAGGGAGAGCCATCTTGCTCAATGAAGGACATAATTGCACACAATATGGAACAGGATTGAACCTGTAACATGGTTGAAGAAGGTAACAGTAATTAAATGTTGAAGAGCTATATAGATACAAACTACTGATCGAGAGATACAGGAACATTCAGAGCTGTGAAACTGTCACTGAAAACCGCTGAGAAGCAAGTTAAAAATCACACAACACCAGGTTATAGTTCAACAGGTTTATTTGGAAGCACTAGCTTTTAGAGCTCTGCTCCTCCATCAGGTGGTTGTGGAGTATAAGATCATAAGGCACAGAATTTATAGCAATGGTTTACGGTGTGATGTAACTGAAATCATATACTGAAAAACACCTGAATTATTTAAGTCTCTCATCTTTTTAGAATGAACATGTTGGTTTCAGTTCTTTCATATGTAAATTGCCGAACTTTTTTAAAGTCACATTTTCAAGTGAACTTTAACAATTGGTGTCATGTCGGCCCAGATAATGCATTTAAGGTGTGAGGTGCCCTGTCTGAGATTGTGCCGCAATGTTCAGACTAATCCCTAAAAGAGGGATTTACAAAATCTTACTTGGGTTTAAGCAGTTTTTGAGCAAAATAAAATGTAATTCTACAAGTACAAATTCACCCCACAAACTTATTTGTGTGTGTGTGCATGTATGTGTATTTGTGTGTGATTGACCGCCAGTTCCGATATGCCACTTTGAGAAACCGTAATGACCTCCTCAGGAGACAGACATGAGCCGCAACCGACAGGGTACCCTTCATTGTCAAGTACTTCTCCAGAGCCGAAAAAATACGCCATGTTCTTCGCAGCCTGCAACACATTGATCATTGTCTGTAGCAAACTGCCCGACTTTCAGGACAACACCATACAACCTTGTCATGGCAGACATGTCAGAGTGTCGACATGGATACCACCATTACATGTGGGGACACCCCCACCATGTACATGGCAGATACTCACACAACTCAGCCAACGTTATCTATCTTATACACTGCCCTGATGCATGGTACATTGGCGAGACCAAGCAGAGGAAACGGCAAAGGATGAATGGACACCACACAACAATCAACAGACAGGAGTGTTCCCTCCCAGTTGGGGAACACTTCAGCGGTCCGGGCATTCGACCTCAGACTTTCAGGTGACCATCCTCCATTGCAGACTTTGGGAGAGGTAACAACGCAAAGTGGCTGAGCAGAGGCTGATAGCCAAGTTCGATATCTGTGGGGATGACCTCAACTGGGACCTTGGGTTAATGTCACATTACAGGTGACCCCATTGCACTATAGACACACACAGAGATGCAATGCACACACACACACACACACACAGACACATACACTCTCATGCAGACCCTCTCTCATATGCTCACACATACACTCCCACACACACACACGCACCCTCTCACAGACTTATACCCCTTTACACTCACACACATACAGACACTGTCTCACAGACACTCATATCTCCCCTCCAACACACATCCACATGTACACACATACACACACACACATATAAGTTTGTGGGGTGAATTTGTGCTTGCAGAATTACATTTCATTTTGCTCACAAACTGCATGAATCCATGTAAGATTCTATAAATCCATTTTTTTGATAAGAATCAGTCTGACCATAATAGCACAGACAGTCTCATACAGGGCACCTCACACCTTAAATGCATTATCTGGGCCGACATGACACCGTTGTTAAAATTCACTTGAGAAAGTAACTTTAAAATATTTCTGCAATTTATATATGAAAGAACTGAAACCAACATGTTCATTCTAAAAAGATGAGAGACTTAATAAACTATCCAGGTCTTTTCCAATATATAACTTTAGTTACATCACACTGTAAACTTTTGCTATAAATTCTGTGTCCTATGATCTTATACGCCACAATCATCTGATGAAGGAGCAGCACTCTGAAATTTAGTGCTCCCAAATAAACCTGTTTGACTATAACCTGGTGTTGTGTGATGTTTAACTTTGTACACCCCAGTCCAACACCGGCACCTCCAAGTCATGACTGAGAAGGAACAAAGAAGAAAACCACACCTGAAACACTGGGTAAGATGTAATAACTGAGACTATTGCCCTCCTGATACTGTTTAAAGTTAATACTAAATAGAACTGGCAGTTCTTCCACACGCATTGGCAAAATCCCCAAATTGCAATCGATCTCCTTGAGAAGCCAGAATAGCTAAGTGTAAATAATCTCTTATCACTGTTGGGAAGATAGTGTGCCAAAGTGTATTCCACCCTAATTCTCCCTCAAGAACAGAAAAAAAATGCAGAGATTTGGAAAGCCTTGAAGGCATGTTTTTACCCCTCAGTGAATGCAACTAATGCATGCTACACAACCAGTGTTAGAGCCCAAGATGAAAAAAATGTCTATTGATCAATAAATTACTTAATCAGCATCCCTCACAATTAAAAGGCAATCTGGGGTTAAATTATAAAATATATATATATCTAAACAGGAGGTTGACTATCAATAATATAAATA
>NW_025191552.1:0-3545 GCF_004010195.1 Chiloscyllium plagiosum
TCACAGAATTGTGGTCACCATCACCAAAATGTTTGCCCACGAACAAGCCCATCACTTGTCCCGGTTCATTACAGAGTACCAAATCCAAAATGGCCTCCCCTATGGTCGGACAATCTACATACTGTGTTAGAAAAGCTTCCTGGACACACTGCACAAACACCGCCCCATCCAATCTACTTGATCTAAAAACCTTCCAATCAATATTTGGGAAGTTGAAATCGCCCATGACTACTACCCTGTGGCTTCTGCACCTTTCCAAAATCTGTTTCCCAATCTGTTTCTCCACATCTCTGCTGCTATTGGGGGGCCTATAGTAAACACGTATTCAATTAACAAGTATTCAATTTTCACAGCTATTCACCTTTTCTAATTTAATAACTTGAACCTTGTCAGTTAACAAGAACAACCCAATAATAATTTCATTTTGGAAAGAACAGACTTGAAAAATTAAATTGTTGTATGGTTTTCAAACAGCTGCAAGTGTGTGCCAAATTGTTGTTTGGTTATAAGATGGAAGATAACTTAGATTCATTCTGTGGATAAAAAGTTATGTAACTTACAACTTCATAAAATTTTGAATTATAGTCAGATGTGTACAGATAGATGTCAATATGAACATGCCAGTTCTGTAGATGTCCATGCCAATTTTTTGCAGACAGAAAGAACATGTGCAGACATTGTGTTTGTTTCAACTGAATAAAATAGATCACATCCATTTTCTTGTTCATTCCTCAACGCAATGTCTTAATCAATTAGAATTCTGCCTGGTGTCAATCTAAACAATGCTTGGAAGTTACCTGTCAGTTATCATCTAACTGGTGCATTTTCGACAGCAATGTCTATGGACAAGGATCCATAGCAAGCAATTAACACTCTCATATCGATGTATAGTGTTGTCCCCCTTTACATTTATATTCTTGTGAAGGTCCTAATGATTGCAAGGTGAAAAACTTTGACAAAATGTGCTGTAAGTCAGTAATATTCAAGCATTGTATACTTTAAAGCTCAAATAATTGGCATAACTGGGACTTCACTAAAGAGGGCAGCAGAGAAGGTTGGGAAGCTGTGTGGTGGAGTTGGAGGTTGGTATTGTGTGTACCATTGTCAGTAATGCTTGCAATCTTTTGGGAGCATGTCATGATGCAGTAATATTTATAAATTAGCCTAAATTGGCATTGTTATATCATTTCAACAAATTGAAGTGCAGCATTAATAATGTAACATCTGTTCTTGTGATGAAAGACCATTTAATAATGGCAGAAAAAGTCATGCCTTCAAGATCATTGGTCAGACACTTTCCTATGAAGGTCAGCCAACATCAGAGGAGGAGGAAAATCGACGTTTCAGGCAAAAGCCCTTCGTCAGGAATGAGGCTGGGAGCCTCACGGGTGGAGAGATAACTGGGAGGAGGTAGGGCTGGTGGGGGGGAGGTAGCTGAAAGTGCAATAGGTGGATGGAGTGGATTAATAGGTTGGAGGGGAGGGTAGAGTGGATAGGTGGGAAGGAAGATGGACAGATGGGATAGGTCACGAGAACGGTGATGAGCTGGAGGCTGGAACTGGGGGAAGGTGGGGAAAGGGGAAATGAGGAAGCTGGTGAAATCCACATTGATGCCATGAGGTTAGAGAGTCCTGGAGTGGAAGATGAGGCATTCCTTCTCCAGGCGTTGGGTGATAAGGGAGTGGCGATGGAGGAGGCCCAGGACCTGCATGTCTTCAGCAGAGTGGGAGGGGGGGTTAAAGTGTTCAGTCACAGGGCGGTAGGGTTGATTGATGCGGGTGTCCCAGAGATGTTCTCTGAAGCGCCCCATTGTCGAACACTTTAAACACCCCCTCCCACTTGCACAAGCAATTAACACTCATGCAGGTCCTGGGACTCCTCCATCACCACTCCCTTACCACCTGACACCTGGAGGAAGAACGCCTCATCTTCCACCTCGGAACTCTCCAACCCCATGGCTTCAATGTGGATTTCACCAGTTTCCTCATATACGCACTCTCCCCGCTGCCCTCGCACCCCCACCTCCACCCCCATCCCTGGCACCTTATCCCAGTTCCAACCTTCCAGCTCAGAACTGTTCTCATGACCTGTTCCATCTGTCCATCTTCCTTCCCAACTATCTGCTCCACCCTCCTCTCTGACCTATCACCTTTATCCCCACCTCCATCCACTTAATGCACTCTCAGCTACTTTACGCGCATTTATCTCTCCATGCCTGAGGCTCCCAGCCTCATTCCTGATGAAGGCCTTTTGCCCAAAAGTTTGATTTTCCTACTCCTTGGATGCTGCTTGACCTGCTGTGCTTTTCTAGCACCACACTCTCGACTCTAATCTCCAGCATCTGCAGTCCTCACTTTCGCCTACTTTCCACATTGATTGGTCTTCTCCTCAAGAGGAAATGTTGGCCTGAAGTAAATCCCTTCTAGAAAACTACATCAAAGCAGATCACAATGAGTTTGGGAACAGAGGTATAAAAGCAGGGATGCAAGGGAGATTATTGATAGGTTGCAATGAGGCACAATCCCTATGTGTGGACACATGATGCACTGTATTACATTGTACATTTAGGGCAGCACTCAGTGGTTAGTGCCTCACAGCGCCAAGGACCCGGGTTCAATTCCACCCCCAGGCGATTGACTGTGTGGAGTTTGTATATTCTCCCTATGACTGAGTGGATTTCCTTTGGGTGTTCCAGTTTTCTTCCACAGTCCAATGATGTGGAGGTTAGGTAGATTAGCCATGCTAAATTGTTCATAATGTCTAGAGAAATGCAGGCCAGGTGGGAAATGCAGGGTTACCGGGATAGGATAGGTGTTGGGGGAGTGTCTGGATGGGATGCTTTTCAGAGGGTGGGTATGGACTTGATGGGCTGAATGGCCTGCATCCACACTGTGGGTATTCTATGATTCTATGTATCATACTCATGCAGTGCATTCTAAATTGAAGAATGCTCCACAAAAATGAGCCACTGAAAGCTATAACATTCTACATCTGTATTGAAACTATTTTCTGAAGCATCATTCGATAGTGTTAGGGTCAAGTATTTGAGTACATTCTGACATTGGGTATGAAGGCCTCAAAGACACCGTGCAGAAATAATGTCTCTTGATGATCCTTGAGAAACAAGTATAATTCCAGGTACTGAGGTAGTAGACCAGAGAAATTCTGTCAGACTAAATTAAAACTTTGAAATTTAAATGTGACAACTTCTAGGGCAGGCAGGTCTTCTAGAGGTCTGTGGAAGGACAGTCATTAAGTAAGTTTGAGATAGCAGTTAATAGATTTCTAGCTACTACGGACATTAAAGGAGGTAGGAGTAGAGCGTAAATATGACATTGAGATAGATGATCAAACTTGATCTAGAATGATGTGGAGGTGCTGGTGTTGGACTGGAATTGACAAAGTTAAAAATCACATGACACGAGGCCATAGTCCAACAGGTTTATTTGGAAGTACTAGCGTTTGAAGCGCTGCTCCTTCATCAGATAACTAGCTATAACTGGGTGCTGTGTGTTTTTTTAACTTGATCTAGAATTGGATGTAGG
>NW_025191553.1:0-3545 GCF_004010195.1 Chiloscyllium plagiosum
CTCCAATAGTCCCTCTGAATGTCATAGCTCCTCCTGTCTCAGCATAAAAATATTACATCCTTCTGTACCACTTTGTAATGTAACCGCTTCACCTGCTAATGCTGGCCTACGCCAGTAAACCTTACTCTCACAGGGATATGTTTTAAGAAGATCTCGCACATTCTTCTCAATCCCTCACAGAAACCAAACTTTGATTTCTGAACCCAATCATCATTATCAGCCATTTCAGCTTCTAATCTTACCATAGTAACTCTCTGCTCTTCCACACGAGTTCTCACGACTGCAGGAAGTGAATTGTTGAACTTCTCCAAAGTTTGAGTCTCTCTCAGAGTGCCATAACTTTGCTCTGTTTTAATACCCTTCCCCACCTTTCAAAATTACTTTGTTTGATTCTTTCAAACACAACGTGCGTTTAACCAGGGATGCTATTTTAGATTCCTGAAACACTGTCGGCTTTTGGCGCAAGCTCATATGCACTTCAGATGGCTTTCTTCACCTCCTCTGATAAGGATGCAAATACCTAACAGCTTTGTTTGGATAAACTAAATCCACATGTTCTCTGGCCACTGCACTTGTTTAGCCACTTTCTGAAATGAAATTAAAAAGGCTCTCCCATCATTCTCATCAAATTTAGATAATGCCTGGATGTATTTAAACAGATCCTAATCAGGCCTTTGGCTACTATAGGGTTGCTCAACCTCACTATCCTCTAATGAAAATCCATACAAAATGAAGACGAATTTAGAATAACTTAACTATTGTTAAACTTAACCGAATAATGGATACAGTACGTTCTACAAATGAACTGTTCAATCTATTAACATCACCTAAACACACCCCTTGGCAAAAAGGAACATTCAGACATGCATTCTTGCATACAGTTCTCCAATCCAGGAGGAAACACCATCAAGTGAGGCTTTAGAGAGAGTAACAGCTAGGGATAATTTATTAAAACTTCCAACCCCTCTGGGACCCCAAGCACCCCGTGATTGTTACAGCTGCAAGAAAAAACAAACCAAAAAACCTGGTCTGTGTGAGCTGGCCATTGTTACTACTATTTATTAAAAACCCTAAAAGCCCCGTGAGTTATTTACTTGAGCCGTTTTCAGTAGGCACTTTGGCCTTTAAGACCTCTTACTAAAAAAAAAAGAGAAGCTAACGGTTTTATTTAAAAAGTAACAGCATTGTCAGGCAATTTAGATGCCTGGTCCTTTACTCAGTGGGCTTGCTCATGTAACTGATCGCAAGGTCACCTGAGAGGGACAACCACAGGTACAGACCAAGTTACAAGGATGTGTCTCATAATTTCTGAAACACACCTGCCCATGGACCATAACATGGAACATACCAGGAAGTGAACAACAGTTTGACACACACCATTTCAGTATTTCTGAGCTACACAATGCCAGCATTCGATACCCCAGGGAGCCAAAACCCAAGGCCAGGGAAAGATACAGAGGGACAGAGAGATTCACATTAAAGACAGAAACAGACAATTAATTAACTGAAAAGATGTTGTGGAAATATGGGGAAAAAGACAGGGCAGTGGGACTAACTGGAGAAGTGAAATCTTCGTGAGTAAATTTACAAGAATGAGAACATTGAATAAAGGCATTGTCAGATCAGCTGGAATGGTTTGTTACGTCAAATTCTGAATCTGCTTCAGAGAACATCACAAACAACATAAACTGGGACAAGATGACAGCCCAGCATGGAGAGCTGTGCACACCATGCTAGTGTGTTGTTCAGTGAACTGCACTATCTTCCCAGCATAGAGAGTATTGCAAACGTTACTGTCATATGCTAACTTTCCTCGCATCAGATTACTGCTTGCAATGGGAAGGTTTGCTCTCTGTGTGTGTGCGCGTGATTGGCGTGGTTGAATGCGAAACTCACTGTTTGAGAAGGAAAGCACATGGAGGAAACTTTTAAATAAGAAACAACTGGCAGGCTTTTTATTAATCAACAGAGAGAACGAGGGAAGTTTCATGGACAGATGAGATAAAGTGTTTGAGAATATTAAAATAAAGTCATTGCCAGACACAACAGCAATAGACATCGGCGTGCACAGATGGATGGGGGTTTGGTGTGAATTCGAATCAGATTTGCTTCGGCAGGTTTGAAGCCGGGAGCGTCAGCAGCAGATTATTTGCTTCATTAAGCCTGTATTTCATAGCTCAAGATTCAAACAGCAGATGGAATAAGCAGTGAGATATATTCTGGAGTGGTGAGTATTTCAAGTTAGAAATGGTCAGGACGTGGTGTCAATATTAAGCTCATGATCAAAGGGATCACCCACAGTTGTGACTTGTCTGCTTCAGCTGTAGATATTGGCCAGGGATGGGATGGAAACAGTGGAAGGAAGTGGAGTTTGTAACCAGAGCAGTAGACGGTGACCTCTATACTCTTAACAGCAAAGGCAATGATACAATGCATTGTGGTTCTCCTCTGAAACTGAATAGATCAACATAGAGACCCGGAGTAACACTGCCAGAGCAGAGAGCGAGACAGTAATTGAGCCCATTCATTGATGTCGTTAGTAGTGGTCTGTAGAGTGAATATCTGGATTGAGAGATTCAACAGGAACAATAACAGTAATACAGTCATAACTGGTTTATAGAAACAAAATCTGGACAGTGACACTTACCAGGCAGGAAGTGTAGACTACATGAAATAACAGTAATACAGTCATAACTGGTTTATAGAAACAAAATCTGGACAATGACACTTACCAGGAACACCAACGATAGCCAGGAAGGGATAATAAAAATATTGAATAATGAGACGAGCGTAATAGATCCGCGGTGATAATGGCAACCAATCAAATGCAGAAAGATACCAAACATAATTGGATAAGCGCCTGTCTAATGTTGGAACATGCCAGTCCAATGTTCTCAGATTCTGATCCATTGTTTGAATATTCCAGTGTAATGTTCTCAGATTCTGATCCATTGTTTGAATATTCCAGTCTAATGTTCTCAGATTCTGATCCATTGTTGGCACATTCCAGTCTAATGTTCTCAGATTCTGATCCATTGTTGGCACATTCCAGTCTAATGTTCTCAGATTCTGATCCATTGTTGGCACATTCCAGTCTAATGTTCTCAGATTCTGATCCCTCCTTCCCCTCTCTCTGGATCTGCTGATCCCTGTCAGTGCTGTCTGTGTTGCTCCCGCTCATGTTATGGAATAACACATTGAATGGAGCCCATTTATCATTAAAAGATGGAAATCCTCCACTGGCATAATTAGAATCCATGGAGATTGGCATTAATCGCATTCACTGAACAAATAGGCTCAGTTAAATTGTTCAAAACATCACTTTTCGTTTATTGGGTTTGGATGGAATGGATGAGGGTTGCTGAGGGATGGATCATAAACCTTTCAATCTTTTAACTCTTTTTATTAACTTGTATGTGAGAGTATTAACAGGACACTGCAGGGGTATATATATGTTCCACTCTGTTTATGAAAGGAGGCAGTTATAAAAAAAACAGATCGGCCGCATAAAGAAAAGTCGGGTGGGCAAGTTTCTCGATACCTGA
>NW_025191554.1:0-1401 GCF_004010195.1 Chiloscyllium plagiosum
CGTGGAGGTGAAGATCGTAGGCGTGCACTGTCAGGACGAGTGATGTGAAGATGCTGATCATAGGGATGCACAGACAGGGTTAATGTTGTGAAGGAACTGATCATAGGGATGCACTGTCAGGGTTAGTGATGTGAGGCACTGATCATAGGGATGCACTGCCAGGACGAGAGATGTGGAGGTTCTGGTCATAGGGATGCACTGTCAGGGTTAGTGATGTGGAGGTTCTGATCATAGAAATGCACTGTCACGACGAGTGATATGGAGGTGCTGATCATCAGCATGTGCTGTCAGGGTGAATTATGTGGAGGTGATGGTCATAGAGATGTACTGTCTGGGTTAGTGACGTGGAGGTGCTGATGATAAGGATGCACCATCAGTGTTAGTGATATGGAAGTACTGCTCATAAGAAAGCACTGCTAGGTTTTGTGATGTGGAGGTGCTGATCATATGAATGCACTGTTTGGGTTAGTGATTTAAAGGTGCTCATAACAGGGATGAACTGTCATGGTTAGTGATGTGGAGGTGCTGACCAAAGTGATGCACGTTCAGGGTTAGTGATGTGGAGAAGCTGATCATAGGGTTTCACTGTCAGGGTTAGTAATATGGAGGTGCTGATCACAGGGATGCATTGACAGGGTTAGTGAAGTGGAGGTGCTGATCATAGGGATGCACTGTCAGGCTTAGTGATGTGGTGTTGCTGATCATAGGGTTGTACTTTCAGGGTTAATGATGTGGAGGTGATGATCATAGGGATGTACTGTCGCGGTCAGTGATTCAGAGGTGCTTATAAGGGATGAACTCTTAGGGTTCGTGATGTGGAGGTGCTGATCACAGTGATGCACTATCAGGGATTGTGAAGTGGAGGTGCTGATCACAGGGATGCACTCTCATTTTATTAATGTGGAGGTGCTGACCATAGGGATGCACTGTCAGTACGAGTGATGTGGAGGTGCTGAACAGAGGGGTTCAATGTCAGGGTTAGTGATGTGGAGGTGCTGATCATAGAAATGCAATGTCAGGGTTAGTCGTGTGGAGGAGCTGATCAGAAGGATGCACTGTCAGGGTGGTTGATGTGATGGTGATGATCATAGGATTGTTCTGTTAGTGTTAATGTTGTGGAGCTGCTGATCCTCGGGATGTTCTCTCCTGGCTACTGATGTGGAGGTGATGATCATAGTGTTGTACTCTCAGGGTTAATGATGTGGAGGTGCTGGTCATAGAGATGTACTTTCAGGGTTAATGATGTGGAGGTGGTGGTCGGCGAGATGTTCTGTTAGGGCTAATGAGGTGGTGGTGCTAGTCATAGAGATGGAGAAAGTGAGGTCTGCAGATGCTGGAGATCAGAGCTGGAAATGTGTTGCTGGAAAAGCGCAGCAGGTCAGGCAGCATCCAGGGAACAGG
>NW_025191554.1:2436-3545 GCF_004010195.1 Chiloscyllium plagiosum
GCATGTGCTGTCAGGGTGAATTATGTGGAGGTGATGGTCATAGAGATGTACTGTCTGGGTTAGTGACGTGGAGGTGCTGATGATAAGGATGCACCATCAGTGTTAGTGATATGGAGGTACTGCTCATAAGGAAGCACTGCTAGGTTTAGTGATGTGGAGGAGCTGATCATATGAATGCACTGTTTGGGTCAGTGATTATGGTGGTGCTGATCATATGGATGCACTGTCAGGGTTAGTGATTTAGAGGTGCTCATAACAGGGATGAACTGTCAGGGTTAGTGATGTGGAGAAGCAGATTATAGGGTTTCACTGTCAGGGTTCGTGATGTGGAGGTGCTGATCACAGGGATGCACTGTCAGACTTAGTAATGTGACTGTGCTGACTATAGAGGTGCATTGTCAGGGTTAGTGATGTGGTGTTGCTGATCATAAGGTTGTACTATCAGGGTTAATGATGTGGAAGTGATAATCATAGGGATGCACTGTCAGGGTTAATGATGTAGTGGTGCGGATGATAGGGATGCACTGTCAGGGTTAGTGATGTGGAGGTGCTGATCATCGGAATGCACTATCAGGGTTCGAGATTTGGAGGTGCAGATCATAGGGATGCACTCTCAGAGTTAGTGATGTGGAGGTGGTGATTCGAGGGATGCACTGTCATGTTTAATGATGTGGAGGTGTTGATCATGGGCTTGCACTGTCATGGTGGTTGATGTGGAGGTGATGACCATAGGGTTGTACTGTCAGCGTTAATGATGTGGAAGTGTTGATCATCGGGATGTACTGTCAGGGGTAATAGTGTGAAGGTGATGATTATCGGGTTGTACTGCCAGGATTAATGATGTGGAAATTCTGATCGTAGGAATGAACTGTTAGGTTTATTGATGTGGAGATACTGGTCATAGAGATGTTCTGTCAGGGTTAATGATGTGGAGGTGCTGATCATAGGGATGAACTGTCAGGGTTAATGAAGAGGAGGTGTTGATCATGGACTCATAGAGGTGTACTGTCAGGACTAATGATGCGGGGATGCTGATCACTGGTTTGTACTCTCAGTGTTAATGATGTGAAGTTGATGATTGTCAGGATGTACTGCCAGGGTTAATGATG
>NW_025191555.1:0-958 GCF_004010195.1 Chiloscyllium plagiosum
GTAAGAGGTGACTGAGGGAGTAGAAGGAGGCCCCACCAATCAATATGATCAAAACTGGACCTTTATCTCATTGTCATATTCCTGCTTTCTCGCTAAACCCTTTGATTCAATTAATATACATAAAAAAACTTCTCGAACATACCCAGTGACCTTGCCTCCACAGTCTTTGGTAGTAGAGAATTTCATAGATTAACTAGAACCTGACTGAAGAAATATTTCCTAACCTCAGTTCTAAATGGTCTACCCCAGTCCTGAGGTTATGTCCCTTGGATCTAGACTCTAAACAGAGACCTTGCATCTGGTCTACCGAGCCTGAGAATTTTATGCATTTCAATCAGCTCCCCTATCAAGATTCCAAACTCAGTGAATACAGGCCTAGTTGAGCCAATTTTTTCTCATATAACCGTCCTGCTATCATTAGTATCAGCCTAGTGTGCCCTCGTTTCATCCCTTTATGGCAAGTATACCCTCTCTTAGATAGGAGACCAAAACTGCACATAATACTCTCGGTACAGTCTCATTAAAGCCCGATATAACTGGAATAACTGAAGTTAAATCATCTTACAATAAATAAAGACCAAAAACTATTTGCCTTATTCTGGGTAATCCAAGATGGAGGACGGGAAAAATCTTTGGCTGTAAGAGCTGCTCCTTTTTTTTGAGGTATTTTACATGTTGGAGGTGATTTCCTTGAATTCCAGGAGCACCAATTTCTATTTGATATGCTGTTGCATTGTTTTGGAACTTTGGAAAAAAAAAGTCAAAGCAACTGCAGTTTGAAAAGGGAGAAGAGCAGGCAAAGGAAGCACATGGTGAGGTCAGTGCAGGAGAGAGAGAGAGAGAACCTGCACAGTTACCACCTTTGCTGTTTGAATTCGTGTATCACTGGACATCGGAGTGCATCTGGGAAAATTAACAAACAGTGAAATTCACAACTAATCTTGGAGAAACTGTTGGG
>NW_025191555.1:1777-3545 GCF_004010195.1 Chiloscyllium plagiosum
GCGGAAACGGTGGGTGTGGAAGTGGTTGCGGTGGAGATAGTGGGTGTGGAAATGGTTCCAGTGGAGACGGTGATGGTGGAAGTGGTTGTGGTGGAGACGGTGGTGTGGAAATAGTTGCGGTGGAGTCGGTGGGTTTGTAAAAAATGTCAGTGTCAAGTCGGTCATCATTAATGGAGATGGAGAGGTCCAGGAAGGGGAGGGAGGTGTCAGAGATGATCCAGGTAGGTAAATTTAAGGTCAGAATGAAGATCACAGCACAGAATCAGATAAGTTAATTGTTGTTTTAAGTCTGTCCAAGAGAAAGGCTGCAGTAGTGAGTATAGTGGATTCT
Organism: Chiloscyllium plagiosum; assembly: GCF_004010195.1. Taxonomy (NCBI): domain Eukaryota; kingdom Metazoa; phylum Chordata; class Chondrichthyes; order Orectolobiformes; family Hemiscylliidae; genus Chiloscyllium; species Chiloscyllium plagiosum. The sequence continues at coordinate 2,109 of NW_025191555.1, forward strand.
TTCTTGATTATATGTTTTTGGAGATAAGTCTCTTGAATAAACTTAAAATGTAAGCCATAGCTATTAATTTAACTTGGGGCAGTGTTTGTAGAGGAATAAGACGCTGTTATTTTCTGGGTCTGTAGATTGTGAAGGAGAAAAATTGGCCTTTGCAGTGATATGTACTTCTTGTCAGATGTGGGAGTTTAAAGAGAGTTTAAGGGTTACTGCAGATTATATCTGCCACAAATGCTGTTGGATGCGAATCTTATCAGACCGAGTGGATCGGTTGGAGAGACAGATAGAAGCGATGAGGAATTTGCAATAGCAACAGTATGTGATGGATGGCAGTTATAGGAAGGGGGAAAGTCTAGATATAGTCACAGAGATGGGTTAACTCTAGGAAAAGTAAGAGGGGTAGGCAACTAGGGCAGGAGTCTTTTGTGGATATACCCATTTCAAACAGGTATGCTGTTTTGGAAAATGTAGGGGGTGATGGATTCTCAGGGGAATGTAGCACGAACAGCCAAGTTTCTGGTATTAAGACTGGCTCTAATGCAACGAGGGGTATGTTGGCTTCCAAGAGATCAATTGTGTTAGGGGATTCTGTAGTTAGAGGTATAGACAGACGTTTCTGTGGCCAGCAGAGAAAAAGCAGAATGGTGCCAGGATCAAGGATGTCTCAGAGAGGGTGCAAAATGTTCTCACGAGGGGGAGGGGCCAGCAAGAGGTCATTGTCCACATTGGAACCAGCGACACAGGAAGGGAAAAGGTTGAGATTCTGAAGGGAGATTACAGAGAGTTAGGCAGAAATTTAAAAAGGAGGTCCTCAAGAGTAGTATTATCTGGATTAATCCCAGTGCTACGAGCTAGTGAGGGCAGGAATAGGAGGGTAGAGCAGATGAATGCATGGCTGCGGAGCTGGTATATGGGAGAAGGATTCACATTTTTGGATCATTGGAATCTCTTTTGGGGTAGAAGTGAACGGTACAAGGATGGATTGCACCTAAATTGGAAGGGGACTAATATATTAGCAGGGAAATTTGCTAGAACTGCTTGGGAGGATTTAAACTAGTAAGGTGTGTGTGGGGGGGGGGTGGTGAGGAAATAAATCAATCTGAAACTGGTACAGTTGGGAACAGAAGCTAGTCAAACAGTCAGGGCATGCAGGGACAACGTAGGACTAATAAATTAAACTGCATTTATTTCAATGCAAAGGGCCGAACAGGGAAGGCAGATGAACTCAGGGCATGGTTAGGAACATGGGACTGGGATATCATAGTAATTACTGAAACATGGCTCCGGGATGGGCAGAACTGGCAGCTTAATGTTGCATGATAGAAATGCTACAGGAAGGATAGAAAGGGAGGCAAGAAAGGAGGGGGAGTGGCATTTTTGATAAGGGATAGCATTCCAGCTGTGCCCAGGGAGGATATTCCCGGAAATACATCCAGGGAA
>NW_025191556.1:0-3545 GCF_004010195.1 Chiloscyllium plagiosum
AGAGACAGCAACTGAGTAAGTGAGGATATCCAGAATTTTGATGGAATGTGGGAATTTGTTGCAATGTGGGGTTGAAGTGTATTAAGTAAAGTGTCCTGAGTGGGAAGCCGAGTGAAGGGTTTCGGTGGGTTTTTGTTTTAAACTGCTCATTTCTTTCAGCCCCCAACAATGTACTTCCAATGCTGTGCATCAGAAGGAGCGGTGAATCAGTAACTGGTATCATCAGAAGCCTTACGGTTTTCACTACTGCAGGTATTGCATTGTTGCATCAGCATTGTAAAGATTATCGGCAGCAGTGGGAGGTGTGGGCTGTATTCACTAGAAGCGATGAAGCAGTTAGATAACACACATATAAGAGGGCAGGGTGGGACTTGTCTTTCAATTTGCCGAAGTTGGGAGGTTCTGGGAGCTGTGGTTCTGGGCAAACACAACTGCAGTAAATCATAGAAGCCCTACAGTATGGAAGGAGGCCATTCAACCCATCAAGTCCACACTGACCCATCGAACAGCTTGCCACCCAGACTCACCCTATCTCGTCGTTATATTCAAGACACAGTTCGATGGGATTTTGGATGGTAGATGAATTTAGGGTAGTCAGGATAATGCTGGAAAGAGGAGCTGAGATTATGGATACCTCAGCCATGATCTTAAAGAATGGCGGAGTAGGCTCGATGGGCCAAATGGCCTCTTTCTGCACTGCAGGGATTTTATGATTGCTTCATATGGTGTATATCTGAAATTCGCTGTTGTACACGCTGCATTGCTATGATTTTTCACCTTCTAATATAGTAATGGAATTACATCCTGTATTTCTTGTATTCATTTTTATTTAACAGGTCAGCAGGAAATCTTTCAGCGACTTCACTGGCTTTCTTTCCTGAAGCAGCCTTGACATTTCATTTTCATATTCTTCATTCAGCTCCATTTCCAGCAACTTTGTAGGAAGGTTGTTCCAGGTCATTGTCACCTCAATGAAGTTTTCCTCTTTATATACCTAATGCTACCTTGCTGAATGAGGGTTTTCAGGTTTCTGTGTCATGAATAATATATGATCAGCAGGTATCTGGCAATCTAAGGAATTGTCACCGATGTTATGTTCATTTGACTGTACTGACCGTGACTTATTTCATGGTTTTATTTGCAGGAAGACATGGGAAAGAAATCTGAAACCAAAAGATACATCAGCTTCTGACAGAGCCACTTGATTCATTTGGACTTGAATATCAGCAGCCATTCCAGTCGAGAAGAAATGTTTGCTTTTGTCTGCTTGGACACTGGTGTGGCAGGAAGAATACTGTAACACCCGAATGAGGGAGATTCAGTGCGGTGACTGTGAAAAGTGCAGGGCTTCACACCATTTACTCAGCTTGGAGGATCAAAGAGACCGTTCACTTGCTCTCTTGCGGGAAGGGCTTCACCCGCTTCTCCCACCTGCAGAGACATCAGTGAGTTCACCTCCATCGCAGGGGGATTGAAGGAGCTTCGGCCGAGTGCCATTATCGACTGCATTAATAACCCAGTTCTGTGGACTCCCGGGTTTGAATCTCACCATAGCAGATGGCGGATTTGGAGTTCAGTCAGAAATCTGGAGGTCAGAATTTCATGATGAAACCATTTTCGGGGAACAAACACCCCAATCTGATTCACTCATGCTTTAGGGGAGGAAACTGCCGTTGTGGAAAAGGATTCACTCAGTCGTCCCAGCTGCATCCTTTCCCTGGTCTGGCCTATATGTGACTCCAGACCCACAGCAGTGTGGTTGACTCTTGACAGCCCCTCTGCAAATGCGCGGGGGGAGTCTTACTTGCATACAGGCTATGGGTTGCAATTGCTGAGCGAAGCAATACTTCCAACCAGGCTAAGGCTGCACCAAGGATCGAATTACAAAGGGACAACTCAGCTGACCAATAGAGAAGAAAGTGGGATGCAGGGGAGTGTGTGTGTGTTTAAAAAAAAAAGCTACCTTTTGTGCACCTTTTTTGCTGGGACGATCTGAAGCTGCAACAAAGTTGTGTCCCAACAAAAGTTATCTGAACTTACCGTCGGACTCAGACATCGAAGGCTATGAGATCCAACAGGTTTTTCTATTAAAGCTGCTAATTTCTTTCAATCTCTGGCACGAGGTTTCCAATGTCATATATCAGAAGGAACAGTCAATGTGTAGCTCGTATTATTAGAATTATACATTTTTCAGGACTGATGGTTCATTGTTTCCTCAGCATTGTAAAGTTTACTGGCAGCAATGGGAGGGGTGGGCTGTTTTCACTGGAAACAAAGTTAAAAATCCAGTTATAGTCCAACAGGTTTATTTAGAAGCACTAGCTTTCGGAGTGTTGCTCCTTCCTCAGGTAGCTGTACAGCAGGATCATAAGACACAGAATTTGTAGCAAAATGATATATTGAACAAACCTCGACTGCTTTTAAGTGTTTCATCTTTAGAATGGGTTGCAGGTTTCAGTTCATTAGTATGTAAATCCCAAAACTTCTTTTAAGTCACAGTCTCGAGATAACTTCAGGATTTACGAAGAGGTGCCATCTCAGCTCAGACAATGCATGAAAGATGTGAGGTTCGACTCTGTCTTGAGTCAGACTGATTCTGTTTCCAAAGTAGGAATTTATAAAATATTACATGGATTGACTGTCTGCAGATTGTGCACTTTTTGAGCAAAATAGAATGTATCTACAAACATAATTCTGCATTTGCAAATTCATCCCATAGTCTTATCTATGTGTGCATGCATGAGAGTGAGTGAGTGTGTGCATACACGTGAGTCTGGCTGAGAAAGTGTGTGTTTGCGTGTGTGCATGCTTGGTAAAGTGAGAGTGTGCAGGAGTATAAGTCTTTGAGAGGATGTATGTGTGGGTGGGTACATGTGTGTGCATTTGAGAGAGCGCGTATATCTGAGAGAGTGCCTGTGTGAGTATGTGAGAATGTATGGCTGTGTGTGAGAGACAGAGAGACAGAATGTGTACAGTGTAATGGGGTCACCTGTAATGTAACATGAACCCAAGATCCTGGTAAAGGCCATCCTCATGGGTTCCAAACTTGGCTATCAGTCTCTGCCCGGCCACTAGAAATGATTAAGCAGTTACACAATAGACACGGGAGAGGGCAGGGTGAGACTTGTCTTTCGATTTGCAAAAGGTGGAAGGGTCTGGATGATGTGATCCAGGGCAACCACAACTTGGAGGACCTTCGGCTCAGAGAGGTGGAGCTGGAAGCCAGGTTGCTGACACGCTGGGAAGGCAAGGCGGAAAGTTAATCAGATGTTTTTTATTCCGGGAGATGGTCTTTCCCTCCGGACAGAGCCTTCCGATTGTGTCAGTGGACAGGGTCAGGAGGGTGTGAGCCCGGGTCAGGCAGGTAAAGGGGATCTGAGAGAGGACTACGGGAGGAGGAGCTAACTGTGGGGTGGTGGGAGTAAGAACAACGTTAGGGAGGGGGAGATAAGGGACAGAATAATGACGGGGATTGCCTCCGTTCTCTGCAGTTGGCAGCAGGAGCACAGATAGTATCAGAATCTGGTGCCAGGATTCAGGAACCG
>NW_025191557.1:0-1407 GCF_004010195.1 Chiloscyllium plagiosum
GGAGGATTGTGTATGTGTGTTTCTGTATATATCTATTGAATTGCAGGAGACAGGGTGGCAGTGGAGGGTTGTGTGTGTGCTTCTGTGTCCATCTGATCATTGGCAGTAAACAACTTGCTTGCGTAGTGGTGTGTGTGTGTTTCTGTATATCCCTGTTTAATGGCAGGAGACAGGATGGTAGTGGAGGTTTGTGTGTGTGTGTGTTTCTGTGTATAATTGATTTATGGCAGCAAACAGGGTGTTGGGGTGAGTTCTCTGTGTGTGTGTTTCTGTGTATACCTGTTTAATTGCAGGAGACAGGTTGGTGGTGGAGGATGGTATATGTTTGTTTCTGATTATATCTGTTTCATGGCAGGAGACATGGCGGCGGTTGATGGTTGTGCGTGTGTATCTGTGTATATCTGCTTCATGGCAGAAAACAATGTGGTGGTGCACGGTTGTGTGCTTGTGTATTTCTATGTATATCTGTTTAATGGCAGGCGACAGGGTTGTGGTGGACGGTGGTGTTTGTGTGTTTCTGTGTATATCTGTTTAATGATAGGCGAGGGGTGGTCGTGGTTGTCGTGGTGGTGTGTGTATGTTTGTGTATATCTGTTTAATGAGAGGAGACAGGGTGGTGGTGGAGGTTTGTCTGGATGTTTCTGTAAATATCTGTTTAATTGCAGGAGACAGGGTGGTTTTGGAGGTTGGTGAGTGTGTGTTTCTGTATATAACAGTTTAATAAATGCAGACAGGGTGGTCGTGAAGGGTTGTGTTTGTGTTTCTGTGTATATCTGCTTAATGACAGGAAGCAAATTGGTTCGCAATGCTTGTGTGTGCATGTGTGTTTCTGTGTATATCTGTTTCATGACAGGAGACAAGGTGGTGGTGGAGGCTTGTCTGGATGTTTCTGTGTATATCTGCTTAATGACAGGAAACAATGTGATAGTGGAGGGTTGTGTGTGTGTGTTTCTGTCTATGTCTGCTAATGGCAGGAGACAGGGTGGTGCTGAAGATATGTCTTTATGTTTCTGTATATATCTGTTTAATTGCCGGAGACAGATTGGTGGAGGAGGGTGGTGTGTGTGTGTGTGTGTGCTTGTGTGTCTATATGTTTAATTGCAGGAGACAGTGTGGTGTTGGAGGAATGAGTGTGCGTGTTTCTGTGTATATATTTATAATGATAGGAGACTGGGTGGTGGTGGTGGAGGGTTGTCTGTATGTTTCTGTAAATATCTGTTTAATTGCTTAATGACAGGAAACAAATTGCTGTTCAAAGGTTGTGTGTGCGTGTGTTTCTGTGTGTTTCTGTGTATGTCTGTTCAATGGCAGGAGACAGGGTGCTGGTGTCGAGATGTGTGTGTGTGTTTCTGTTTATATATCTGTTTAATCACCGGAGAGTGTGTGATTGGGGAGGATTGTGTGTGT
>NW_025191557.1:2073-3545 GCF_004010195.1 Chiloscyllium plagiosum
CAAGAGTTGCGTGTGTTTGTTTCTGTGTATATCTGTTTAATGGCAGGAGACAGGGAGTAGGTCGAGGGTTGTGCGTGTGCATTTCTGTGAATATTTATTTAAGGGCAGGAGACAGGGTGGTGATGGAGGATTGTGTGCATGTTTCTGTGCATATCTGTATAATGGCAGGAGACAGGGTTATCGTGGAGGGTTGTCTGTGTGTTTCTGTGCATATCTGATTAATGGCAGGAAACAGGATGGTGGTCGAGGGATGTGTGTGCGTTTCAGTGCATTTCTGTTTAACGGTAAGAGACAGGGTGGTGATGGAGGATTGTGTGTGTATTTCTGTGTGCACCTATTTAATAGCACGACACAAGGTGTTCGTGGAGTGTTGTGTGCGTGTGTTTCTGTATACATCTATTTAAGGGCTGGATTTAGGGTGGTGGTGGAGGGTAGTGTGCGTGTGTGTTTCCATGTACAACTGTTTCATGACAGGAGACAGTGGTGGAGGAGGGATGTGTGTGTTTCTGTGTTTAACTGTTTAATGACAGGAGACAAGGTGGTGCTGGAAATATATGTGTATGTTTCTGTATGTGTCGGTTTAATTGCAGGACACGGTGGTGGAGGAGGCTGGTGTGTGTGTATTTCTGCGTAAATCTATTTAATGGCAAGACACAGTGTGGTAGTGGAGGGTAGAATATCTGTGTTTCTATGTGCTTACTTGCAGGAGACAGGATGGTGGTTGAAGGTTGTGTATGTATGAGTGTTTCTTTGTATATCTGTTTAATGACAGGAGACAGGGTGGTGGCCGAGAGTTGTGAGTGTTTGTTTCTGTGTATATCTGTTTAATGGCAGGAGATAGGATGGTGGTCAAGAGTTGCGTGTGTTTGTTTCTGTGTATATCTGTTTAATGGCAGGAGACAGGGAGTAGGTCGAGGGTTGTGCGTGTGCATTTCTGTGAATATCAGCTCAATGGCAGGAGACAGGGTGGTGATGGAGGGTTGTGTGTGTGTTTTGTGTATATCTGTTTAATGGCAGGAGACAGGGTGGTCGTGGAGGTTGTGCGTGTGTGTATTTCTGTGTATATCTATTTAATTGCTGAGGACAGGGTGGTGGTGGAGAGATGTGTTGTGTGTTTCTGTGCATATCTGTTTAATGACAGGAGACAATGTGGAGGTAGGGCGATGTGTGGGTCTGTGTTTCTGTGTATATCCGTTTAATGGCAGGAGACAGGGTGGTGGTGGAGGGAGTATGTGCGTGATTCTGAGTATATCTGTTTAATTGCAGGAGACAGGTTGGTGATGGAGTGTTGGGTATGTGTGTGTTTCAGTGCATATCTGCTTAATGATAGGGGACAGGGTGGTGGTGGAAGGTGGTGTGTGCGTGTTTCTGTGTATAACTGTATAATCGTAGGAGACAGGGTGGTGATGGAGGGTTGTGTGTGTTTGTGTTCCTGTGTTTATCTGTTTAATGAAAGGAGACAGGATGGTCAT
>NW_025191558.1:0-1967 GCF_004010195.1 Chiloscyllium plagiosum
CGGCTCACCGTGCCACACCAACACGGCACCGGCTCACCGCGCCACACCAACACGACACAGACTCTCCCCGCCACACCAACACAGCACGGGCTCACCGTGCCACACCAACACAGCACTGGCTCACCCCGCGACACCAACACGGCACCAACTCACCGCGCCACACCAACACGGCACAGACTCACCGCATCATACCAACACGGCACCGACTCACCGCGCCACACCAACACGGCATCGATTCTCCGCGCTACACCAACACGGCACCGACTCACCGCGCCACACCAACACAGCACCGACTCACCGCACCACACCAACACAGCACAGATTCACCGCACCACACCAATACAGCACCGACTCACCGTGCCACACCAAAACAGCACCGGCTCACCGCGCCACACCAACACAGCACCGGCTCACCGTGCCACACCAACATAGCACCAGCTCACCGCGCCACAACAATACAGCACTGGCTCACAGTGCCACACCAACACAGCACTGGCTCACCGTGCCACACCAACACAGCACCGTCTAACCGCGCCACACCAACACAGCACCGGCTCACCACGCCACACCAATACAGCACTGGCTCACCGCGCCACACCGACAAAGCACTGGCTAACCGCGCCACACCAACACAGCATCGACTCAACACGCCACACCAACACAGCACTGGCTCACCGCACCACACCAACACAGCACCGACTAACCGCGCCACACCAACACGGCACCCGCTCATCGTGCCACACCAATACAGCACTGGCTCACCGTGCCACACCAACACAGCACTGGCTCACCATGCCACACCAACACAGCACCGGCTCACCGCGCCACACCAACACAGCACCGGCTCACTGCGCCACACCAACACAGAACTGGCTCACCGTGCCACACCAACACAGCACCGGCTCACCGCGCCACACCAACACAGCACTGCCTCACCGTGCCACACCAACACAGCACCGGCTCACCGCGTCACACCAGCACAGCACCGGTTCACCGCGTCACACCAGCACAGCACCGGCTCACCGCGCCACACCAGCACAGCACCGACTCACCGTACCACACCAACACAGCACCGGCTCACTGTGCCAAACCAACACGGCACCGACTCACCGCGCCACACCAACACGGCACCGACTCACCGCGCCACACCAACACAGAACCGACTCACCGCGCCACACCAACACTGCACCGGCTCACCGCGCCACACCAACACAGCACCGACTAACCACGCCACACCAACACAGCACTGGCTCACCGTGCCACACCAACACAGCACTGGCTCACCATGCCACACCAACACAGCACTAGCTCACCATGCCACACCAACACAGCACCAGCTCACCGCGCTACACCAACACAGCACCGGCTCACCACACCATACCAACACAGCACCGCCTCACTGCGCCACTACAACACAGAACTGGATCACAGCGCCACACCAACACAGCGCCGGCTCACCGTGACACACCAACACAGCACTGGCTCACCGTGCCACACCAACACTGCACCGGCTCACCGTGCCACACCGACACAGCACTGTCTCACCGTGCCACACCAACACAGCACTGACTCACCGCGCCACACCAACACAGCACTGACTCACCGCGCCACACCAACACAGCACTGGCTCACCATGTCACACCAACACAGCACTGGCTCACCATGTCACACCAACACAGCACAGGCTCACTGCGCCACACCAACACAGCACCGGCTCACCGTGCCACACCAACACGGCACCAGCTCACAGTGCCACACCAACACGACACCGACTCACCGCGCCACACCAACACGGCACTGACTCTCCCCGCCACACCAACACAGCACCGACTAACCGCGCCACACCAATACAGCACTGGCTCACCGTGCAACACCAACACAGCACTGGCTCACCATGCCACACCAACACAGCACTGGCTCACCATGCCACACCAACACAGCACCGGCTCACCATGCCACACCAACAC
>NW_025191558.1:2110-2433 GCF_004010195.1 Chiloscyllium plagiosum
ACACCAACACGGCCCCGACACACCGCGACACAGCACCGTCTCACTGCGTTCCACCAACACAGCACCGACTCACCGTGTCACACCAACACGGCACTGACTCACCCAGTGACACTAACACGGCCCCGACTCACCGTGCCACACCAACACGGCAATGTCTCACAATGCCACACCAACGCTGCACCTACTCACTGCGTTCCACCAACACAGCACCGGCTCACCGCACCATACCAACACAGCACCGCCTCACTGCGCCACTACAACACAGAACTGGATCACCGCGCCACACCAACACTGCACCGGCTCACCGTGCCACACCAACACAG
>NW_025191558.1:2484-3545 GCF_004010195.1 Chiloscyllium plagiosum
ACTCACCGCGCCACACCAACACGGCACCAACTCACCGCGCCACACCAACACGGCACCAACTCACCGTGCCACACCAACACAGCACTGCCTCACCGTGCCACACCAACACAGCACTGACTCACCGCGCCACACCAACACAGCACAGGCTCACCATGTCACACCAACACAGCAGGCTCACTGCGCCACACCAACACGGCACCGGCTAACCGTGCCACACCAACACGGCACCAGCTCACCGTGCCACACCAACACGACACCGGCTCACCGCGCCACACCAATACAGCACTGGCTCACCGTGCCACACCAACACAGCACTGGCTCACCATGCCACACCAACACAGCACTAGCTCACCATGCCACACCAACACGACACCGGCTCACCGCGCCACACCAACACAGCACCGGCTCACCGCACCATACCAACACAGCACCGCCTCACTGCGCCACTACAACACGGCACTGACTCACCGCGCCACATCAATACAGCACGGGCTCACCGTGCCACGCCAACACAGCACGGGCTGACCTTGCCACACCAACACGACACCGACTCACCGCGCCACACCAACACAGCACGGGCTCACCCCGCCACACCAACACAGCACGGGAACACCACGCCACACCAACACAGCACGGGCTCACCGCGCCACACCAACACAGCATGGGCTCACCCCGCCACACCAACACGGCCCTAACTCACCGCACTACACGAATACATCACCGGCTCACTGCGCCACACCAACACGGCCCCGACACACCGCGCCACACCAACACGGCCCCGACACACCGCGCTACACCAACACGGCCCCGACACACCGCGCTACACCAACACGGCCCCGACTCACCGCGACACAGCACCGTCTCACTGCGTTCCACCAACACAGCACCGACTCACCGTGTCACACCAACACGGCACTGACTCACCCAGTGACACTAACACGGCCCCGACTCACCGTGCCACACCAACACGGCAATGTCTCACCGCGCCACACCAACACAGCACGGGCTCACCCCGCCACACCAACACAGCACGGGAACACCACGCCACACCAACACAGCAC
>NW_025191559.1:0-3546 GCF_004010195.1 Chiloscyllium plagiosum
GTCATGAAGCAGCTTTAGCGAGGATAATTAGGAAAATCCTGAAGCATTTTATTCTTATATAAGGAACAAGCGAGCAACTAGAGAAAGTTTGATTCCCTAAAGGATAGTGAAGGAAAGCTGTGCGTCGAACCTGAGAGAATGGGTGAGATACTGACTGATTACTTTGCATCAGTGTTCGCTGAGGAGAGGAACAAAAAATGTTCAGATTAGAGATATAAGTTTGATTAGTCTGGATCACGTTGACATAAGTAGGGTAGATGCGTTGGGTAGGGCACAGGATATTAAGGTGAACAAATTCCCTGTTCTGGATGGGATCTATCCCAGGTTGCTGAAAGAGGTGGGAGAGGTAATAGCTGGGGCCCTGACAGATATCGTTATGGCATTTTTACATGCATGTGAGGTGCAGGAGGACTGGAAGTTTGCTAGTGTTGTCCTTCTGTACAAGAAATGTAGGGATATTCTAGTTAACTACAGACCAGTGAGCCTGACGTCAATGGTTGGACAGTTGCTGGAGAAGGTGCTGAGGGATAGGACCTATTTATATTTGTTAAAGTATGGGCTTATCAGTGAGAGGCAACATAGTTTTGTGCGGGAGAGATCGTACCTTACCAACTAAATAGAGTTCTTTGAGGAAGTTACAAAGTTGATAGATGAAAGGAGGGCTGTTGATGTCATATACATGGACTTTGGTAAGGCGTTTAATAAGATTTCCCATGGTAACCTAATGGAGAAAGTGAAATCACATGCTGTGCCAGGTGTTCTAGCTTGGTGGATTAAGAATTAGCTGAGCAACAGGAGACAGAGAGTAGTAATTGAAGGGAGTTTTTCAAAATGGACAAAGGTGACCAGTGTTGTTCCAAAGGGGTCAGTGTTGGGGCCACTGCTGTGTGGACGGGGTATTGAGTATAAGAGCTGGCAAGTCATGTTAAAATTGTAGAAGACATTGGTTCGGCCGCATTCAGAATACTGTGTAGATTTCTGTTCGCCACGTTACCAAAAGGATATGGACGTTTTGCAGAGAATGCAGAGAAGGTTTACGAGGATGTTGCCTGGTTTGGAATGTGCCAGCTATGAAGAGAGGTTGAGTAGGTTAGGTTTGTCTTCATTAGAACAAAATGAGATTGGGGGTTCATGATATATGTTTAGAAAATCATGAAGGGTATAGACAGTGTGGATGGATACAAGCTGTTTCCCAGTGCGAAGGATTCAGAAACAAAAGGTCACGCTTTCAAGGGGAGAGGCGAAAGGTCTAACCGGGATACACGCGGCAAGTACTGCACACATATCGTGATGGGCGTCTGGAACGCGGTGCCAACAGAGATGGTAGAGGCGGTCACGTTAGATTTATTTAAAATGCATGAGGACAGATGCATGAGTAGGTGGGGAGCAGACGGATATTAATGCTTAGGAATTGGGCGACAGGTTTAGACTGTAGATTTGGATCGTCTCAGGCTTGGATGGATGAGGGAATATTTCTTAGCTGTAAATTGTCTTTGTTCTTTGTATGATGCAAATACCTCTGCGACAGTCCTGGAAAATTCTTCCCTCGCTCCTCACAAAGCCCTGGGATGGATGTGATCATGGAGGATTAGAGTAAAGTCCTCAGTTCTGATGAATGTCGTTTACCCGAAATTTGGACTTTCCTGTTCCTCGGATGCTGCCTGACCCGCTGTGCTTTTCCAGCACCACTCTAGTCTTGAGTCTAATTCTCCAGCATCTTTAGTACCCATGTCTGCATATATCGGATAATGTCCCAAGATTTTACTTACCTTTTTGCATTTTAAGACATCTAACATCTCCTGTTCTCCAATTTGAACTCTTTTCAAGACATGATATCTATTTTCCTAAGTTCCAGAGGATTCATGCCTCTCCACAGTAAATCAGCACGCAAAGTATTTGTTTTGAATCTCCTCCAACAGCAGTTGTTCCACATAGCCAGCCTGATTGACTTTTCAGGAGTCCTATTCTCTCCCTATCTAATCTTTAGCCCTTGTTGGAACATGTCAAAATGCTTTGAAACTTCATATGTCCCCCTACCACCAATACCCTCCCCATCCTTATCTATTCTGCTATTTATCGTCACAGCAATGTATAAAACCAAATACATTTTTAAATATTACCGTTTTATGAAAGCAACGGTCCGCCATTGTTTTTAAGAATCCAGAAATTGGTTATTTTCATATTCTTTACAATATATTCCAGCACGTTCCCGAATCAGCACCATTTGCTTTCAGACTTACTGTACAACGGTTTTCAGGAATCCTTGTGTATCAACGTGAAAAATAGGCAGCTTACAGTTTGAACAGGTAATAGAGGAGGCAACCAAATATTGGCATTTAGTCCGAAGGGAATGGCGTCTAAAAATAAGGAGTTCTTGCTATAAAAATGCTAGTTAAGAGGCAGACCACACCGAGGATATTATAAAGAGCATGAGTGCCCAAAGGAAAGATATTCTTGCATTCGACGGGGGCCAGAGAAGGTTCAGATGACTGCTCCTGGGACTGGAGGGATTTTCGATGAGAAGAGGTGGAGTAGATTGTGGTCGAATTTGATGATGTTTCAAAGAATGACCAAGAACGTTATATGGTACTAAGGTGTTTCTGAAGGGTTTTCACACGGACGATGTTGTGATTTTAGAAAATAGAACAGGAAAGCACATCAACAGGCCATTTGGACCACCATGGCCGTGCCGATCGTGATGTTATTCTAAACTGAACCCATCTGCCTGTATATGGTCCATATCCCTCTATTCTTTGCCTGTTCATATTTTTGTCCAAATACTTGTTCAAAACATTGCTCACATTTTCGCTTCAGCCACGTCTTTAGCAGCTGTGGGAAAAAAATCTTCCCTCAGTCAACTCATTCAAAAATACCACTCTCACCTGATAATGTGGCGCCCGAGTATTTGACATTTCCAGTTTGGAAAAGAGATTCCAAATATCCACACTGTACACGCCTCTCCGAATGTTATAAGCCTGTAAAGGTCCACCCTCAGCCTCCGACACTCTAGCAATATAATCCAACTGCATCCAAACTCTCCTTATCGTCAACACATTCCCGTCCTGCAACATGCTGGTAAACTGTTTTGCGTCTTCTCTAAAGCATCCATATCCTTCCTGGTGTGTGGCAAAGAGAACTGCAACAAATAATTCTTAACGTGGCCGCTCTGAAGTTTTATTCGGTTACAACATGACATGCAAACGTCTATTCTCGATGCTGCAACCGATGAAGCGAAGCATGTCACTCAGCTTCTTTGCCACCAAATCCTGTTGCGTTGTTATTTTCAGCGAGCTATGGATTTGGATCCCTAATCCCTCTGTATAACAATGTTCCTAAGAGTCTGGCCATTTGCCGTGCGCTTTTCCTTTGCATTTGACTTCCCAAAATGCATCACACTTCTGCCGATGAAATTTAATTTCTATTTCTCTGCCCAGCTTTCATTTTTAATTACATGCTGCTGTTTCCTTTAACATCCATCCTCACTATCCACAATTCCTCCAACTATTCCGAATTAGTGCATACATTTCCAAAAGGCGTTTGCAAAAT
>NW_025191560.1:0-3546 GCF_004010195.1 Chiloscyllium plagiosum
TGCCTTTTTCTCCAGGATGGCAGTGGGTTTACAGGTGCTGGTGCAGTGAATATTGTAGATCGTGTGCACTGCTACCACAGAGGGAATATATGTTCGTGAACGTAAGAGCAATTAAATCTGCTGCTTATGTCCTGGGTTATTCCTGGGTTGCAATCTATCAAAGGCTTTGGAGATTCAGCAGCTGAACGACTCACTGTCGAACTCCTGGCTACTGATCAACTCTTGAAGACAGTGTCATTTATATGGCGATGCCAGGCAAATTTCTGATCATGATAGGACACCTGATACTGATTAATACTACGTTCAGACATCAGTGATGGTAATGTTTTTGAAAATCAAAGGTGAAGGATTTGATTCTTTATTGGATTATTTATTTAAAGCTTTTTGTGGCTTGAGAATTACTCGACATTTGTCAGAAAACAATCTGGATATATCCCAAGTCTTATTGCATTGAATTCGGCCTATTTCAAGAATGGTATAATCAGTAAACATTTCCAAGTCGAACTTTAAGATGGGGAGATGGTCATAGCTGAAGATGTTTGAGCATGAGACATTCTATTTCCTGCGAAAGAGCTGCAGAATTCTTCTGGGGTCCGACATACCCACATTGAAAACAATCAGTTTTGTTGCTGATGAGTATTCCAACCCGGAGAGAATTTCTGCAAGATTCTGATGAACTACAATTTAACTCAGCCTCCTAAAAGTTTACTCAGGCACCATTTAACCACTGTTACATGGTTCCTTGGTGTTCAGAGTTATTAGTCTCATTGCCGATTTGACATTTACCTATTTTGAACTTAGATTACAATGGTGTCAGGATTTGAGGGAGCTTGGTGGGACACGAACTGAATGTCAATGAATACGTTATTGCTGATCGATCACATGATTATTTCCAGCTTCCTTCACATTTACACTGATATCTCAGTGATTCGCTGCAATGCAAGTGCTGTGTTTTTTTTTCTGTACAGGAAATAGTTAGGCAAGTTATCACATGTTTGGTACATGTCGGTGTTCTTGCTGGATTGGAACAGCGTGATTGGAAATATGGCGAGCTCTTGACTTGAATCACTGTTTCCAGTATTTCGAGACCTTTCTTGTGGTGTGTGGAGTGAATCAATGTGACTGGAAATTGGGATTTGTGATTCTGGGGCTCATTAAAGAAGTCTGAAATGGATCATCTGCTCAGCGCTTCTGGCTGAAGATTATTACAAATGCAGAGTCTTTACTTTTTCGCTGGTGTGCTGCACTCCCCCAAAACTGCGCTTTTCGCTTTTGGAGAGCAGCCACCATCTCCAATGTTCTCTTTCATTGTATCCCATCTTTTATTACTAACTATGGCATGAATTGATGGTGGGATCACTGAGCGCTGTCCATGACTTGTTGCTTCTGTTGTTTAGCATGCAAGTTGCCCTGTTTTGCAGTTGAAGACAACAGCTTATCCAGGTTGGCCCCTCATCTCTGGGTCGGTGCTGCTACTGAGATGTCGTTTGCACTTTTCATTCAACGATGGTGGATCCCTGGCTTGATGGTTTCTGGTCAGTAGGAGGTATGAAGGGCCATGAGGTTGCAGTCTAATTGAGTCCACAAAGTCCGTCCCGTGGCCATTCCTACGGATATATTAAATTGTGTGGTGGAGTTGCAGTAGGTCGAATGATAACGATGAGCCCAATTATATAATTCCCTTTTACTGATTTCCTCATAACCTGCAGTCTAGTAGCCACAGGATCCAGCTTCACTGCTGAGTCGTATATAGACGATATATCAAGAAGCTGACCGTCTCTGCCTGGCTCTGCTTTGTCAGTGGGACAGAACCCACCAGAGAGGATGGTGATGTTGCCTGGGACAGAGCCCTTTTTAACAGAATCCTGTTTTACGGACACTGTCTGACTTTTGCTTGATTAGTCTGTGGGAATTATATAGCACGTCACTTTTTACGTATTGTTACAAATTTAAAGTAAAATAAACAGCATTAATTTTCAGTTAAAATCATTGCAGTGAACACTAATTAAATTCCAGAGTACAACGTAAAATATTGCACAATACAGTGACAATTGAAAACATCTTATTCACGTTCAGGTCAGTGAATGCACCATCTTACAGTCAGCAAAGCTGTTGAAAATGATTTTTGAAAAATGCATGAAATCAGATACGGTGCTCCTCGGTCTCACCACTACCAGCAAAACCCTGGCAATCTCCAAAATCTGCCCGTCGTGCTTCCGAACTGGAACTGGACAGTTATTCACAACAGATCAGTTGGAGACATACCTGAACAACAGGGCTATGTTTGGGGCAGACTGGCTAATGGATTAGCATGGAGTTGGTGCAAGTCTAAACGCAGTTCAAAATTCGTAAGAATCATCTGACAGCAAGCATGTCCTGCAAGATTATTTCTTCTGATATGCCACCTAAAGTCAATAATTCTGCACATTAGAACGGATCCTGAATGAATAGGTAATGAATGTGATGGATATCTGCTGCACGTGGTTTTTTGCGTTGAATCCTTCATAAACCATATCCAGTGTATGTCAGATCAACAACATCAGAATCCACGCGGTATTGCTGCTCTGTAGATGTCAGCTCAATGCCCTTGCGTGTGACTTGAGCTGGAAATATCTATGTAGTTTGTTTCAGAATTGTTCTGACCAGAAAAAAAAAAATCTAAAATGCCCATTTTTTATTCGTAGGATGGAAACGGGTCTGGTTGGGTTAATCTTCAGAAGGTCAGTCTGGACTTGGAGGGCCGAAGGGCCTGTTTACGCACATTTGGGAATCTAATCTAATCTTAACAGCAAAGTATATTTCCTGAAGGACAGACATCCTTGGGGATAGTCCATACTTTTCGATTGTTCAATAAGCAAAAAATCCACCCATCTATTCAGTTTACTTTCGTGACTCAACATGATGAAAGCAATGCACAAATCACAGCAAGTGGTTTTGAGATGATCAGTTACCACACACAAGAACTAGTTATTATTAAGTGCAAGGACTTAATGAAAATGTCCCTCTATCTAAGCGAGGAAGATTGTGTCAAGTTCCACCTGTTTCAAAACCGTGTTGCAACATATCCTAACAGATTAATATTCAAATTTCGACACTAAGGAGCGAAGTTCGTAACTCGGTTAGCTCAAACAGTTGGATACCTAGTTTGCAATGCAGATTAATGCCAACAGTGTTATTTAAATTCCCGTACTGACTGAGGTGATTGTAAACGACTGTCCCACTCAACCTCTTCCTTATTTGAGGCTTGATGACTGTCCAGTTAAACTACCACCAGTCGTCTATGTCTCATGACAGAACAACCCTGTCATCCCGTAGGAGTATGATGACAAACCTTTCCATTTCGGATCCACAGGCTCACCCATAAACACTTCCCCGGGGAAACTGCCGCAGATCCGTTCTGGAGCTGAGATGGCTGCTCTGAACCAACCCCGACCGTTTTCTTTCTACCCGTTATATCGTCAACCAGTGAAGAGGCACGAAGAGAAACTGTTTAAAGGAGACCTGTAGGACAGTCCTCCCAATTCTGGACCGAGCCCCGAGGCGTTA
>NW_025191561.1:0-3546 GCF_004010195.1 Chiloscyllium plagiosum
TAACTAGTTTAAAATTCATACAATTCTAGTCACCGGTCGCAAAACGCTCCCCCACTTTACCCCCGTCACCTATCCTGCCCTATGTCCCAACAGTAGGTCGAGTTTGTCCCTTCCCGAGTAGGACCCTCTACATGCTGTTCGTGAAAACTTTTCTGAACACACTTAACTAATTTCTTTACATCTAAGTCCTGAACCCTCTGGAAGTCCCAGTCTATGTTAGTATAATTAAAATCACCTATTATGACAATCCGATTGTTCCTGCAAGTCTCCCTAGCCTCCCTGCATATTTTTTTCTCTAATTCCCATTGACTATTTGGAGGCTTATAGTGCAACTACCATAACATCGCCAACCCCCTCTTACGTCTTTGCACCATCCACAAAACCTCACTCAACATTATCTCAGTTATTTCATCTTTAAATATTGGAGTGGTATGCGCCTGAATCAGAACCATTGGTATTGAAACTGCTTCATTTCACATCTCTCCCTTTCAGTGATGTTCACACCCACAGCACACCTCGTCAAGGCGCAATGGAGATATAAAGCTGTAAAAGGATGCAAGCTGCACATCCTGTTACTGCCAGCATTGGCTGCAAGTTTCCCCACACTGGGCAGTGATCTAACACAGTGTTACCGAACAATGCAAAAGCCTTGGGTATTATATGAATGAACCAGTGCGCTCTGCATAGCTCCTCACGCTGGACATTTAGCCCATGATTATAATCAAGCATTGGTGTGGGCTGCACAGAGTTCCACTCTGGACATTTCTGGGTTGCATTCAGCAGTTCACTAGCTGGATCTACACAGTGCTCCATACAGAACGTACAATGGATGGGTTGATTATGTGAGTTGGATTGCGAATGTGAGAGAACTAAACATCTGGCAATGCCTTTATTTTGTGTTTTCATTCTTCTGATTGGACCGTTCAAATCCTGACTCATCAGTTTAGACCCGACCCTCTGGATGAGTGATGGTGACTGTTGTTACAGCATCTGGGTCTGCAACATGACCAACAAATGCAGCAGAGGCTGCAGAGAGGACAGTCTCCGTAAAATGGCATGAGGGAATCACTATCAGATCAGCCGTGCTCTTAGTGAATGGTGGGGCAGGATTGTGTGGACCACGAATGCAACTTATTCATTTATTTCTATTTGTAACAGGCAAACTCCCCTCCTCTCCGTGCCCAAAGCTGTTGGGGAGTGAGTCACCTCCTGCTGTCCCTGTGTAACAGGATCCTGGGGCCTAACAAGCCTCCAGATTTCCCAGTGCCAGCCTAGAGCAGTTGAGTGACTGCCTCCTGTGCCTGTGTCCCAGTCTCGAGCAATTGAGTGACTGCCTCTTGTGCCTGTGTCCCAGTCTCGAGCAATTGAGTGACTGCCTCCTGTTCCTATGTCCCAGTCTCGAGCAGTTGAGTGACTACGTCCTCGTCCTGTGCGCCAGTCTCGAGCAGTTGACTGACACCCTCCTCTTCCTGTGTCCCAGTCTCGAGCAGTTGAGTGACTGCCTCCTGTTCCTGTTTCCCAGTCTCGAGCAGTTGAGTGACTACGTTCTCTTCCTGTGTACCAGTCTCGAGCAGTTGAGTGACTGCCTACTGTCCCTGAGTCCCAGTCTCGAGCTGTTGCGTGACTGCCTCCTGTTCCTGCTCCCAGTCTCAAGCAGTTGAGTGACTGCCTCCTGTTCCTGTGTCCCAGTCTCGAGGAGTTGATTGACTGTCTCCCGTCCCTGAGTCCCAGTCTCGAGCAGTTGAGTGACTGCCTACTGTCCCTGAGTCCCAGTCTCGAGCAGTTGAGTGACTACGTCCTCGTCCTGTGTGCCAGTCTCGAGCAGTTGACTGACACCCTCCTCTTCCTGTGTCCCAATCTCGAGCAGTTGAGTGACTGCGTCCTGGTCCTGTGTCCCAATCTCGAGCAGTTGAATGACACTCTCTTGTTCCTGTGTCCCAGACTCGAGCAGGTGAGTGACTGCCTCCTGTCCCTGAGTCCCAGTCTCGAGCAGTTGAGTGACTACATTCTCTTCCTGTGTCCCAGTCTCGAGCAGTTGAGTGACTACGTCCACGTCCTGTGTGCCAGTCTCGAGCAGTTGACTGACACCCTCCTCTCCCTGTGTCCCAGTCTTGAGCAGTTGAGTGACTGCGTCCTGGTCCTGTGTCCCAGTCTCGAGCAGTTGAGTGACTGCCTACTGTCCCTGAGTCCCAGTCTCGAGCAGTTGATTGACTGTCTCTCGTCCCTGAGTCCCAGTCTCGAGCAGTTGCGTGACTGCCTCCTCTTCCTGTGTCCCAGTCTCGAGCAGTTGAGTGACTGCCTCCTGTTCCTGCTCCCAGTCTTGAGCAACTGAGTGATGCCTCCTGATCCCAAGTTTGTGAAAGTAGATGTCCTACTCTTGCTACTGACTAACAGGCTCCAATAGCTCTGTGCTCACCTGCTGCTCCTGTTTAATGGAATTGAGGGACTGAATGGCCTCTTCACATTCCTTACAGCTTCTCTTGACGAAAAGCCTTTCTCCTGTTTCTGTAAAACACCTTCAAAATCTGAGTGATGTATTTTTGTATTTGACTCTCAGTAATTGAGCAAACAAGTTGCCTGTCAGAATTCAGAACCTGAATAGCCTCTTCCTGTTCCCGTGTTATACACTCAAGAGTCAACAGAGTCTCAGTGATGTACAGCATGGAAAAGGCCCTTCGATCCAGTCATCCATTCTGGACAAATATCCCTAAATTAATCTCGTCCCCCTTGCCAATACTTGGCCCATATCCCTCTAAACCCTTCCCATGCACATACCCATTCAAATGCCTTTTAAATGGCGTAACAGTGCCTGCCTCCACCACCACTTTTGGGTGCTCAATCCATACACACAGCAATCTCTCATTGAAAGTGTTGTGCCTCATTTCCCTTTATAAATCTTTCCCCTCTCACCTTAAACCTTTGTCCTGTAATTTTCAACTCGCCTATCCTGGGGTAAAGACATTGACTGTTTGCCTTATCTATGACCCTCATGATTTTATAAACATCTGTAAGGTCACCCCTCAGCCTCAACACTTGAAAATAGTCCCAGCCTATTCAAACTCTCCCTGGAGCTCAAAGCCTCCAACATATGCAACATTCTTTTAAGTCTCTTCTTACCCTTTCATGTTTGACAACGTCTTTCCGACAGCAGGTTGGCCGGAATTAAAGGCAATATTACAAAAGTGGTCAAACCCATGTCCTGGACAGGTGCAACATGTCATGCAAATGCTTAGACTCAAAGCACGCACCAGTAAAGAGAAGATCACCAAATGCCTTCTTCACTACTCTGTCTACCTGTGACAGCACTTTCAAGGACCTGAGAGCCTGTACCACTAGGTGACACAGTAGCTCAGTGACTAGCATTGCTACCTCAGAGCACAGCGATCTTGGTTTAATTCTATCCTTGAATGACTGCCTGTGTGGAGTTTGCACATTCTCCCTGTTTCTGCGTGCGTTTCTTCCGGGTGTTACGTTTTCCTGCCACAGTACAAAGATATACAGACAAGTATAGATTGGCCATGCTAAACTGCCACAAGTACCCAGGGA
>NW_025191562.1:0-3546 GCF_004010195.1 Chiloscyllium plagiosum
TCAGGTGTACCCCAGAACTCTGTGGGAAGCTAGTGAAGTGATTGCTGGGCCTCTTTCTGAGATATTTGTATCATTGGTAGTCACAGGTGAGGTGCCAGAAGACTGGAGGTTGGCTAATGTGGTGCCACTGTTCAAGAAGGGTGGTAAGGACAAGCCTGGGAACTATAGACCAGTGAACCTGACGTAAGTGGTGGGCAAGTTGTTGGAGGGAATCCTGAGGGACAGTATGTACATGTATTTGGAAAGGCAAGGGCTGATTAGGGATAGTCAACATGGTTTTGTGCGTGGGAAATCATGTCTCACAAACTTTATTGAGTTTTTTGAAGAATTAACAAAGAGGATTGATGAGGGCAGAGCGGTAGATGCGATCTATATGGACTTCAGTATGGCGTTTGACAAGGTTCCCCAAGGGAGACTGGTTAGCAAGGTTAGATCTCATGGAATACAGGGAGAACTAGCCATTTGGATACAGAACTGGCTCGAAGGTAGAAGACAGAGGGTGGTGGTGGAGGGTTTTGTGGGATGTGGGTGTCGCTGGCTTGGCCAGCATTTATTGTTCATTTCTAGTTGGCATTGAGAAGGTGGTGATGAGATGCCTTCTTGAACCACTGCAGTCCATCTGCCGTGGGTTGACCCTCAATGCCTTTAATGAGGGAATTACAGGATTTTGACCCAGTGACAGTGAAGGAACAGAGATTTCCAAGTCAGGATGGTGAGTGGCTTGGAGGGAAACACGCAGGTCCTGCTACATGGAAGTGGGTGTAGGTTTGGAAGGTGCTGTCTGAGGATCTTTGGTGAATTTCTGCATTGCACCTTGTAGATAGTACACTCTGCTGATACTGTGCAATGGTGGTAGAAGGAATGGATGCTTGTGGATGTAGTGCAAATCAGGCAGATTGCTGTGTCCACGATGATATCAAGCTTCTTGAATGCAGCCTGGGGCTGCATTCATCTGGGCGAGAGGGGAGTATTCCATCACACTCCTGACTTGTGCCTTGCAGATAGTTTTGGTTAGTCAGTGTGTTACTTGCTGCAATATTCCTAGCCTCTTACCTAGCCACTGCATTTATGTGGTGAGTACAGTTGAATTTCTGGTCAATGATAACCCCCAGGATGTTGATAGTGGGGGAATTCAGTGATGTTAATACCATTGAATGAGAAGGGGCAGTAGTTAGATTGTCTCTTACTGTTGATGGTCATAGCCTGGCACTTGTGTGGCGTGAATGTTACTTGCCACCTCTCAGCCCAAGCATGGATATTGTCCAGATCATGTTACTTTTGAACTTGGACTGCTTCAGTATCTAAGGAGTCACAAATGGTGCTGAAAATTGTGCAATCATCAATGAACATCCCCACTTCTGACCTTATGATGGATAGAAGGTCATTGATGAAGTAATTGAAGATGGTTGAGCCTAGGACACCACCTTGAGGAACTTCTGCAGTGGTATCTTGGAGCTGAAATGACTGACCTCTAACAACCATGACCATCTTCCATGTGTCAGGTATGTCTCTAAGCACCAGAGAGTTTGCCCCCTGATACCGATTGATTCCAGTTTTGGCAGGGCTCCTTAATGCCACATTTGTTCAAATGCAGCCTTGATGTCAAGCACTATCACCCTCAGCTCCATGTTTGAACCAAGGTTGTAATGCAATCAAGAGCTGAGTGACTGCGGCAGAACCCAAAATGGGCATCACTGAGCAGGTTATTGCTGAGCAAGTTCTACTTGATAGCACTGTTGATCCATCACTTTACTGATGATCAAGAGTAGACTGATGGGGTGATAATTTGACGGGTTGGATTTGTCCTGCTTTTTACATTCAGAATATGCATGTCAATTTTCCACATTGTCAGGTATATGCCGGTGTTGTAACTGTACTGGAACAGCTTGGCTAGGGGAGCAGCAAGTTCTGGAACACAAATCTTCAGTACTATTTCCGAAATGTTGTCAAGGCCTGTAGCCTTTGCAGTATCTAGTAGCTCCAACTGTTCCTTGATATCATGTGGAGTGAACTGAATTGACTGAAGACTGATATTTGTAATGCTGGGCACCACGAGAGGAGGCAGAGATGGATCAGCCACTTGGCATTTCTAGCTAAAGATTGCTGTGAAAGCTTCAGCCTTATCTTTAGATTATTAGATACTGCACATTGAATGTAGATTGTAATTATTCAACAACAAGTGCTTAATCACTAAGTTTTACTAATTTGGTATAACACAATTGTTGTTTAAAATAATATTTTTCTTGGCTTTAATTTCCCTGCAGAATTCTTACTTGAAGAGAAGCTGGACAAGAAATTATAGAATTCTGTATTTTAATATGTCAGTAATCCTTGGAATAAGGTCATGTTACAGTTCCACTGCCTCACAGTACCCTTTAAAAGTTTTCTTGTTAATTTCTGCAAATCATTTTACTTAAGCAAATAATATTGATAACAGTGAGAGTGGAGAGGAACAGCCAAGTTGAGCTTCCTGTATCAGGCATTCAGCTGAGCCATTAGATTACTTACAGCATGGAAACAAGCCCTTCGGCCCAACAAGTCCACACCGACCCGCCACCTACCCAGAACCATTCCCCTACATTTACCCCTTCACCTAACACTACGGGCAATTTAGCATGGCCAATTCACCTAACCTGCACATCTTTTTTGGATTGTGGGAGGAAACTGGAGCACCCGGAGGAAACCCACGCAGACACGGGGAGAATATGCAAACTCCACACAGAGAGTCGCCTGAGGTGGGAATTCAACTGGGGTCTCTGGCACGGTGAGGCAACACTGCTAACCACTGTGCCACCGTGCACCCACCAAGCAATCTTCCACTTCACCTGGAAGTCTAATCCGGACCATGTTTTCAGGAACATCACGTACAAAACTCTGGATAAGAGAGTGAGGAGAACCTACCAAAGCCACCATCATCCTGATGGCCACCTTTGTGTGTAGCTGCATCAAAATGTGCACAGATCCACAGTACATAAATAGTAAGTATCACTATGTACAGAGGGTCTTCCTGTCCCCGGTGTTGTGAAGGATAGGACTCATTTCCATAGAATGTTTCAAGTAGTTGGACCGTTCTATATCAGCTGGCCTTCATGGAAGAATTTGCAAATAAAACACCCTTGACCACCAGTCCATCAGGAAGTGGTCAGCACACAATGTCCTCGAGATCCTGTTGGAAAAGGAGAGGGTGGATTCTGTCACATGGTTCGCTGAGCGGACTATCAAAGAGGCCTCATCACCAGAATTTTCCAACAAGCACCAAGACATCGCTTGGCTGGTGGTGAGAAGGGCACTATCTGTGAGATCCTTCATGTACGCCCGGACTGTCTGCGCCATTGCACGCTGCCCTCAGTGCGGTTGCAGGGTTGACCCACATCTTCTTCTGGAATGTGCCTTTGAAAAGGAAGTCTGGAGAAAGATGCAGTTGGTTTTTATTGAGGTTCATCCCAAGCAGCTCCGTGATACAGGACTCTACGGTCTGTTCCCTGGGATGCACCTGGAGGACCTTCAACTCAGTAAAAGATGCACCTTGGTCTGCCAGAAACCTGT
>NW_025191563.1:0-3546 GCF_004010195.1 Chiloscyllium plagiosum
ATGGATAGCAAATAGATGAAGGAAATCAGTTGCCATACTAAGAGGCAGGAAAGTTTTGAATTGAGGAAAATATTCGGGTGTAATTTTTAAAGGGAAATATTCAGAAGGATGTGCAATATTTCGGCAAGAACATCTTTGAGAGTAAATAGCATTGGGGAAGCGGGCAAAACTTAGGGAGGTGGCAATACTAGCAAGATGGGAAACTGGGGAAAATGCAGTATTAAGAGTACAAACGTTCTTTGTAAAACTAAAGCTATTTGACACACAAAATAGATTCACGTTGATTGTAAAATTACGGGACTTCAAAATCGAGACAGCAATACTTTGGGGGCACATAGTGTGTGAGGAAAAGTAGGAAGTTGCATGGTCAAGTGAGTTACACAGAGAATGAAGTGCAGAGATTAAGCTTGGAAGAATGGGGTCTGTAAATTATGTGGGAGCTGAGAAAATATTATAAACGGGTCTGAAAAATGTTGCAGGATGTTAGAATTTGTGGACTGAAAATTTGGAGGCGATCGTTTACTCTTCGTTACTATCATTCTGTCTATGTCTCTGCCACGTTTCCTCTGCCAGGATCCCGTGAAATGGCCGAATACGTCCTCTGTGGTCCACGGGTTCTTGTATTATCATTACAATCACCACTTATTCGCAATTTTCTTTGCATCTTGGTTTCATTCCCAAAGATCTGTGCACTATTTATGATCCATCTAAAAACGTTCCATATTCCCACTAGGGCTAGTATTATCATATAATACCTAAACTGCTGGAATCACGCCATTCGGCCCATCAGGTCCAGACCGATCCTCTGAAGGGCATACCGGGCAGAGCCACCCAAACCACGCATTTCGCAATATATCAAAACAGGACAAGTTTCGACTGTGGAAGGAAAACAGAACACGCTGGAGACTATGCAGATTCCACACAGAGTGAAATTGAATACGGGTTCCTGGTTCTGGGAGGCAGCACTAATAAAATCTGAGCCACAACGTCGCTCCAATCTCCACTATCTGCAATAATGTCATAGTCTCATTTAACTGAATTTTATATATTCTAACCAATGTTAAAGACTGAATTGATTGAAGAATCTGACTTCTTAATTGTGGAAGCATCTTACAATTATATGTGACCTATTAATATTGCTGGCCTGCCACCTAATCTTGTTATTCAATTGTTGAATCACTTTATAAGAGCAAGGTTTCTGTGATTATGATTCTGTTTTTGTGATTGTTGTAAGTATTTGGGGCGAAGATTTGCTGTGCACTTGTTCGGTCTTCATTTAATTTGCATGAAATTACAAATTCATTTACTCAGTAATAAGTGTGAATTCACATCAAGAATTATCAACTTTACTCATTCTCTAATGTGGCAAGGTTGAACAATTAATGTTAACCAGCTTTTTTGTTCGTTATGCAATTTCTCGACTGAATGTGGGAGATACTAAGTTTTTCAATCAAATCATGACGTTCACAAAGGAAGTGAATTTGTCCAATTCCGCCAATGGTGGCTCGTGTTACATTAGATTCCAGGAGTCAAGTTCAAATCGTTGCGAAAATCGAATCAGTTCTTCATTTAGCCATTTGTTATTCATGCTTCAGGTTTTGTTGATGTTGATTTCTTAGCCATTGACAAATTTTCTTTACAATAGACTTACAAATAGAGGTGAAAACTATATCAACAAATGGCGTATTGCGGAAATAATAAAAGAGAGGCTGATGCCAATATCATTCTTGTTCCATAATCTGAGACCACTGAATGTTTGGAAATTTCTGTGTTACAAAGAAAATGTGAGGTATGTATTATCTTCTCAGTTTGAATGTTGACGACAGCCGTATGTTCAACACCATTGCCAAAGAAGACAGATCTGAAAATTCAGAGGTAAGACCTCAGCACCACCCTTTCTAACTATATACTGAGCTTCCTGACCAGAGACGGCAATCAGTGAATATAGCCCACTGTACACCCTCCGTCAAAACACTCAATATTGGCACCTAGAAAGATGCGTTCTCCGCCCCTACCATACTCCCTGCACATCCACGGCATGTGCAGAACGAACGCCATCTCCACGTTTGCTGACGAGACGACCACGCTCGGAAAGATATAAAACAATGATGAGGGCTCAGAAGAAAGAAAAGAGATCGTGGGTTTTGTTACGTGGTACAATGATAACTATCTCTCTCAATGTTAGTAAAACTAACGAACTGACAAGAGAGTTCAGAAAAAAGAGGAGAACACAATCGTATCTATATCAACTGAGTGGAGTTTGAGAGAGTTGAGAGCTTCAAATTCCTCAGAGTGATGATAACCAATAATCTGTCCTGGACTTGCCACGTAGATGAGAATGTCAAGAAGGTGTCACAATATCACTTCTTCCTCAGGAGGCGCAAAAAATTTGGCATGTCCAAAACAACCCTCACCAACCTTTACAGATGCACCACAGAGAGCATACTGCCGGGTGCAGAATGGCCTGATACCGCAACTGCTCTGCGCAGAACCTGAAGAACTACAGTAGGATGAGTGCACAGCTGAGATCACCCCGGAATCCAATCTCCAATTTATAGACTCTATCCTCAAGTCTCGTTTCCACAGAGAATTTGCTAATATCATGAAAGACCCAAACCAGTCGGAAATACTCTCCAGCAACCGTTACTGTCAGGCAGAAGATACAGAAGTTTGAGAACACGAACTGACGTGTTCAAGTTTCGCTTCTTCCCTGCACTTGTTAGACTGATTAATGGAGTCATTAACTCTAATTATTGCTCAACGTTTTAATGTTGATCTTGCCTCGTGTATGTTTTGCGTGTCGTAAAATGCATGGCTTTATCTGTCCAGTTTTTTTTTTCACTCTATCATCTACATATCCTTGATTACAATGATATACCTGTGCTGTTCACAAAACGCCTTTTCACTGTGCTCAGTTAAGCAGGATTATAAATAAAATAAAATAATATCAAGTCAAATCATAGTCCAGAAGAAAGTAGAGTCATACTGTGGTGTTCAGCTGCAATATTAAAACACATTTTCACTCATAAAAGCAGGTTCAAATGCAAGTTATCAGGAATTGAACAGAAACAACTGACAGAACTTGCAGTATCCAATAACCACAGTCGCTGTTCTCTTCTTGTCGTATCTTGACTATAATTTGTGACCAGAAATGGGGGGAAAACGATGAAATATGAAAGCAAATGTGAACAGAACAGGACAGAGCATTGTCATAAGAAACAGAGCAATTCTGAAAGCTTACAGAGGAGTGATGTCAATGAATGAAATTGGGGTATTAATAATGCTGATTCTGTCCAGTAAGAAGTTGAAAATTACAAGTATTAGATGTGTGGCTGGCATTGCCAAAAATTAACAAATGGCACGTTTGGAAGGTTTCAGTTTTCTCGAATGATGGTCACAGTTTCAATTTGCCAGGGAATCAAAGAGCCAGGTTTCCAAACACGATGTACAAGAGTTCTGGGTAAAGTTAGTGCATTATCCCATTTTATTTTCTTCTACTTCCATGGGAAAACGTATGATTGTAGTTGAGAAATAGAGGAACATACT
>NW_025191564.1:0-3546 GCF_004010195.1 Chiloscyllium plagiosum
CCTTTGAAAATTCTATTTGCTTCTAGGGATATAAGGGTTGGAGATGTATTGATACAGAAAGGTTACGATTGATTTGAATGGCTAATTGGCTACTTATCGAAAAAACGCAATGTCCACCAGAAAGAAAAATACAACATTATCCATTATTGAAAAAGAATGATTAAGTTTCGCACTGACCTGACAATATTTTTATGTTTATGTGACAAATAAATTGTCGAAGATGGTTGTGGACAACGACAAACCTCTCGCGTTTTTTGAAATATTTAAAGACCAGAATATGAAACTATTTCATTGGAGTCTTATCACACCGACTTTAAACTTACAAAATGTACATGCTGTGGGTCCTAAAATGTGATAGCAGATGTGTTATCGTGGATTTAAAGGAAAAAGTTTATATAAGATTTGACTTATTCCAGTTTAAATAGGTGTGCAAAATTAATATGAATGATATAACTGAGATTAATTATTTTGTATTTCATAATAATGGGATTAAGAATTATAGGAAAATGAATGATGCCATCTTTTCATTCTGCTGGTTCTTTTTTTTTTCCTGAAGGAGGGAGGTGTTATGAAGCTGAAAGCATGTCACGTCACTTTAAGACAGAACGGGTTTTGTTGAACAGAAAGTACAGCCACAGATGCCAGCTAAATGTCAGATTGTTCCATATGTCACAATTAGCTGGGAAATGGACACCTGAGTTTTTGTTCCTGTTTTGACAAAAATTCAAATACAACCAAAAAGTTTAAATAATGGTCAGGATACCAGACGCCAACGGAATTTGAATATTATTGTTTGGGTACCTGAAAAGTAATCAAATTATGAGAATTGTTGTTTCATGGGGAGTATATGAACCCAGTATTTGAACACTAGAGGGAGAGCCACTGCCATCCAACAGCAGAGTAACTGCTGGACAGCAGGAGTGCTAACTGGCCATCTCAAACTCTCTCTTTCAAAGATACATGTTCATGTCAAATCTACTTGCTTTAAAAAAAGATCCAGGGAAATCAGCAGCTGGAAGATTGAACACAGCGGGGAAGATGTAGACTGTGTGGTCTTGAGATTGTAATGCTTAATATGTGGGCTGTTGGAACAGCATATTTTACAGAGTCGGAGACAGATAGTAAGTAGCTAAGAAAAAAGGAGCTTGTATTTGTGAATAGTTGTTATTTCGTGTTCACTATTAAAGTTTAGAAACTAACTTGTTAATTTGTGTTTAAATAGTGGAATGTAGGAGATCTGTGTCGCTCATACTTTAACAGATTACAAGGTGAGGCGAGCTTTTCTGGGTGTTTGGTTTTAATTAACAAAGGGGTTTTGACTCCACCTTGTAAATGTCCATCCACGCTAACCCCAATTCCCTGCAGTTGGCCCATATCCGTCCAGTCCTTTCCTATCCACATATTTATCCAAATGCTTTTGAAGTGTTGTTAATGTACCCCCCTCAACCACATCTGCGGGCAGCTCATCCTCTGTGCCAACCACGTGCCATCCTCTGTGTAAAGAAGTGGCCCCTCAGGTTCCCTTTTATTCCTTCCCCTTTAACCTTAAACTGATCCTCTCTCGTCCTCGATTCTCTAAACCTTGGAAAAAGACTGAGAGCATTAACCCTACCATCGTGATCTTATTCAGCTCTATAAGGACTCCCTCAGTCTCCTACATGCTAAAGAAAAGGTCCCAGCTTGTCCAAACTCTCCCTATAACTCAGACAATTGGGTCCTGGCAACGTCCTTGAAAATTTCTTCTACACTCTTTCTAATTTAATAGCATCCTCCCTCTAACAACGTGACAAAACTGAACGCAATACTCCAAGTGCGGCCTTACCAAAGTCCTGTGTAACTGCAACATAAATTCCCAACTTCTATACTCAATGTCCTACATGATGAAGGCCAATGTGCCACAAGTCTTCTTCACTGCCCTGTCTACCTGTGACTCCACTCTCTGAGAACGGTGCACCTGAACTCCAAGGTCTCTCTGCCCACTACACCCTTGAAGATCCTCCCATTCACCATGAAACTCCTATCTTGATTTGAGTTTGCAAAATGTAAGACGTCTCGCATCTATATTAAATTCCATTTGCCATTTCGCTGCCCACTTCCCCACCTGATTAAGGTCCTGCTGCAATTTCTGATAAACTTCCTCACTGACCATGCTCCCACTTATTTTAGTGCCATCTGCAAACTTACTAATCATGCCTTGTTCATTCTCAACCAATTCATAGATAACAAAAAGCTATGGACCCAGCCTCGAGTCTAACAAGCATCCTTCCACTAAACACTCTGCTTCCTACGATCAAACCAACTGTGTATCCAATTTGCCAGTTCCCCCATCATTCCACGTGATGGAAACTTCCAGAGCAGCCTGCCTTGTGGGACATTATCAAAGGCCTCAATGAAATCCATAGAGACTATGTCTACCACTCTGTCCTCATCAACCTTCCTGGTCACTTCATCAAAGAACTCTAACAAATTTGAGAAGCATGATCTCGCAATCACAACTCTATGTTGACTGCTCTGAATCAAACCCTGTGTAAGTAATGGGTGCAGAGAATGGTATGCTGTCCTTCATTTTATTAAGTAAAGCCATCTTCCTGCAGTTTTAGAGCCTTGCTGAGAGAGCATTTGGGGCACTCTGCACAGAGTTGATCTCCTTTGTAAGGAATTATCTCCTTACCACAGACATGGGAGATGGTAACATGAGGATTGAGTAAAGAAGCTAAGTGTTTAACCTGTAGAGCTGTGAGAGACGAAGAAATTGTGACGCTGAAACACGAGGAGCGATCACTTATTTCCAAAAGACACATTGATAGAGTGACAAATTCCATACTTTACCCAGGATTCATTGGTTTGATTAATGACACATGTACCTCAGTGCAGGGAAACACTTTGTTTATGAGCAGTAGAGGCAGATCATAGTAAGCATGGCCAGGCAGATCATAGGGTGGAAATAGACTTGGATAGAGTAAGGCATACAGGTTACACTGCACAAGACAAGTACATGACAAGATCAACATGAGCGAGATCACCATTAGTTGATCTTAGAGGGTCAATACATCAGTCTAACATGGCTTTCCTAATAATTTATATGCCTTTACTAACTCTCCCCATGTTATTGTGCAGTCGGCGTGTGAACCCGTACTGAACGTCATGTTGTTCACAATCCCAACAGCAGCCACAATACCTTCCATCTAAAACAGGTAGCCATTCCCACCAGCTTCCACCCTACATAGAGAACACCAGGCTGGTTTCTCGGAGATGGAAGGTGCTTTCTTGAGACTTCACACAAGACATGTGGCTTCCCTCCTCACCATGTTAAAGTCCCACGTGTGTATCATGAGTAACGGAGCCAGGAGGAACAACGTGGAGCAGTCTGTCTGTGCAGCCTCTGCTCCACTTGTTCATCATGTTGGAGCATCAATCTGGAGATACTTACGACTGCCGATGCTGGTGATCAGAGTAGAGCGTCGATTGCTGAAAAGCACAGCAGGTCAGGCAGCATCCGTGAAGCAGGAGAATCGACGTTTTGGGAATAAGACATTCATCAGGAAT
>NW_025191565.1:0-3546 GCF_004010195.1 Chiloscyllium plagiosum
TGTCGTTGTTCGCTGTTTCGTGACTGCTGAGAATCAAATCTCTGCAGGGGAATTGAGAAATACAAATGCAGTCACGTTGTAAGTATTTTGAAGCACTTTTACATTGCAAAACATTGTATTAAAATAAACAGGTGTGTGTGGTTCTTAGTTTTCCATGTGTGTCCCCGGGAAACAAAAAGCTCAGAGAGCAAAAGATCTTCTTTCACAGTGTAACTCAAAATTGATGTCTAAAGAGAATTGTGCCCAGAGCAAAGGAATAATCCAGACTTCATCTGTCCTGCCTTATATTACTTCGCAGGCAGTTCTTTGTTTTAGTTCCCATCAATCTCCGAACTCGTGTAAAACATGCAAAGTGTTGAACGTTTTCTGGCTCTGGTTTGAACTCTTAGTCCTCGACTATTTTCCAGTTTTTGCAGGGAAAGAAATGTGTATTCCTTATATTTGTCATATTTAAGGTTGATGCCGTGCAGTCCTCTACATTTCCATCAACAAAGGTATCCCTTCAGAACCTTCAGCATTTTACAAAACCTTCTGTCCCTGACTGTTCGACTGGTCAATGATTAATGTGGATTTCAAATGTCAGCACTTGACTGACTATCTGACATAAAGAGGGCATTAGTAACTATATGTGGCAGACTTTCACGGTCAGGCTTGAGTCTCCATGAAGAGTTATTGGATAAGATATTGAACGATCACGTGGGAGTCATCAAGGGCCTCAGTGAGAAGAACTTAATCATATTTCTGTCATCAGGAAACTTTTAAAATAGAAGCGTTTTGATAAAGAATACCATTGACAGGATAAAGAGATACCTTAACATTAACCACAGTGTCCAGTTTATTATAATGGGTCACGTCGACTGGAAAGTGTCGTTCTACAATAATCTGAATGCATTAGCGATTTATGCATCTCAAATGCAAACCTATAAACCGACATCAAGGCACGTAATGGTATTCATTTAAGGAAATATCCATGGAAAATTTATAAAAAGTTTTTCTTCTCTCAACTGGGACCAAATAAAGAGCAACTGATGTAAACAGATAATATCGCAAAGTGAACCATAACGTGGGAAAGGATAGAGAGAAGTCATAAATCGCCGCCATTGTACCTCTTGAGAAATTACAGATTTACAGATCTGTAATTACAGAGCTTTACAGATCTGTAATTACCGAGCTTTACAGATCAGCGAACAAATTTCAATGGCTGTAAGTTTCTCGTGTACATCCTTGGACCAAATTTCAGTGGTTAGCACTGCTGCCTCACAGCGCCAGGGACCCGGGTTCAATTCCTCCCTTGGGCACCTGTTTGTGTGGAGTTTGCACATCCTCCTCGTGTCTGCCTGGGTTTCCTCCAACATTCCAAAGATGTGTAGGTTAGGTGGATTGGCCATTTCTTAATTGCCAGTAGTGTTCGGTACATTGGCCAAGGTGAATGCAGGGGAATGGGTCTGTCTGGTTTGCTCTTTGGAGGGTTGATGCGGACTTGTCTTGCAGAAGGGCCTGCTTACTCACTGTAGGGAATTTAATCTAATCTAACACATGAACGGAAAGATGACGAAAATAAATAAGGACATAAATGTACTGTTGCACAATTATAATCCAAATAACGTTCATTTATTTACTTTCCAGAACTGTGAATCTGATTGAATTTCACCGTCATCAATGGAACTTGAAGAGACATTGTCTTATTCAGTAAAGTGACTTTGTTCGGCGAAGAGGCGGGAAGGTTTATCCGAGAAATAAACTTCTGCTTAAAACCAACTTACAGCACGCAAAGAGGAGGCGATGACTTAGTGATATTACTGCTGAACTGGTCATTGAAAGACCCAAAGCAAGTTCTGGGGAACCGGATTCCAATTCCACCACGAGAGTAGCTCGAACTTGAATTCAACAAAAATCTGTCATTAAGAGTCTAATGATGACCGTGAGTCGATTGTGGGAAAAACGCATCTGATTCACTGATGCCATCGAGGTAAGGACACATACCTGGTCTGACCTGCATGTGTCTCCAATGTGGTTTAGTATTAACTTCCCTCTGGGCAATTAGGCACGGGCGATAAATGCTGTCGTAATCAGTGAAGTCTTAATACCGTGATTGAACATGATAAAAAAAATCTGCAATGATCGGAAATTGCTGCTTCAAAGCAGATCGACTGTTTGTGTTTGGTATCTTATGATTGAGTGAAAGAGTAGCTGTCCTCAATTAGTTAACCTTGTCACAGAACTAAAGTCATTTTTTGTTCAAGATAATCTCAAAAATCTTTTAAAAGGTCTTGGCAATTAACATCTTCTGAAATCTCATGGTGAAAAATTAATGGAGTGTATTAATTACAACACAGGGTTCAGAGGAGTCCTTAGTGATAAATAAGATTCCAAGTTATTGGAATGATAATGAATATAATTGCAAGTATTCGAATACAGTCGTACAGTTATAGAGTCATGGAGACCTATTCAGTGGTGACAGGCTCTAACTGGTCCATGCCAAACAAATTATCCGTCCACGCTAATCCTATGCACCTGCAATTGCCCATTATCATTTCATATCCATGCGTTTGTCCAAATGACTTCGAAATATTGTTAATGCATTCGCCTCAAGTATTTCGACTGACAGCTCATTGCAGTGCGTACTGTATCGATTGATCGGATTTGCCTGAGTTGCCGAGTAAGACCCAAAATACAGGTAATAAATGTGTACATTATGGGAGGACATAGAGATGCCTGAAGTGTTGTCCATCATTGATTTTGTGTTTACGGGTTTCAATTTGTAGATTAGTGGAATGTAGTTGATAATGATATCAATGTTGCATTTGTTCCTTACAATGCAAAACATACAAAAATGCTGTCTTTGGATGGAAGAGGCAGAGAATACTGCAGATGGACTTTTTCCACGTTGAATTGGAAAGGAGCTGCGAATAAATGTTGTTTGTTGTACTGAACACAGTACTCAGGACTCCAGTCTGATATATTTCTGCTGAAAACGCACCACCGTGCCGACAATGCTTTCCCTGCGCTTTACAGCTCCACTTTGAGCAGATCAACTTGTTGAAATGAGTAGCGAATTGGAAAAGTGAACTTCGAACTAATTGTAGTATTGAAAATGTACCTTTAAGTTTGCTCTATGAAAGTGATAGTAGATGGAATGAGAAAGGCAGACAGAGATAACTCTGGGCTGAAATGCTTAACTGCTATACTCTCCAGCCTCTCAGAAATACTCAAAGAAAACCTCTGGTATATTGCGTACCTGAGGGTTTTGTGATCCACGTGGAAAAATCCTCGTACTCCATGAATGATCCAAAATTCTGGGTTGGGGGTCTGTGGGAGCTAAGTTAAAAGACAGATCTCAGGGAATTTTAAAGAATGCCTGGAAAGTAATTACCATTTACCACGGTGTGACCGGGGTATTGACATGTCAAGTTGTGTGTGTGTCTGTGTGTATAAATGCATATATGTGTATACGTGTGTGTGTATACACGCATGCACACACGAATGAAGTGTTCACAATCACAACAGTATTTAAGTTGCTGTTCTGATTCTTTCGACACCCAGCAG
>NW_025191566.1:0-3546 GCF_004010195.1 Chiloscyllium plagiosum
GGCCTCATGTTGCTGGGGGTATGTGTCATTGCCAAATTGGACTGAGTGGGGGTTACTGCTGGAATGATATTTTCTGGCCCAGTGTTCTTGCTTTTCACAGCTCATGTAAATGCAGTATTGTAGTAAGTGTTCAGCACTAACAGCAGAATACTCATTAACTCAATTGCAAGTTTTACTGGGAATATCTTTCACTATCCAACTGTATTGTGTGTGTGTGTGTCAATAGCCTGAAGGGTCGGTGACAATGTGATTCAGGGAACATTTTTCAATTCGAATATTACGGAGTGTGGGTTCCTAGCCAAAGGGGAATAACAAATTCCAGTCTCTAAATGTTACTGGGGGCATTTCTCAAAGTAAACCTACACTGAGTGTGGGTTACTAACTGGAGGAGAACAGCCTATTCCAGTGGCCTTGTGAAAGTAGGAGTACTTCTGACTGTAGAATTTCACTGTTGTGGAAAACTGGATGAAACGGAATATCTGACCACAGTGGGAAGTAGGACCATATAGATATGAATCCCATGGTGCTTCATTTCTGGGAGATTTCTCATTTCTGTCTGTCCACTGATGGAGCTGTCAATGTCGTTTGTAAAATTACAATGGATTGGAACTGGGAACATCTTGGCAGCTGGTTGTATATGTTCGATGCTAAGTTTTCAAAGTGAAATGTTCCATTGGCGATGAACAGATGTGATAATAGTTTTCAGAAAGGAAAATGACAGAGCAACAATGTTAATTCAGTAAACTACCCAGTAGACATATTATGCTGATTTAAATAATACTTTTGGTCCTGATTAATCTTTGTAAGGTTTGGACAAGTTGTGGGACATTGCTGTGCGAATGTACATTAATCAGGACTGAGATCATAAAATGGAATCCCTATAGTGTGGAAGCAGGCCACTTGAGACACACCAACCGTCCAAAGGATATCGCACTGACTCCCTGTAACCCCGAATTTCCTGTAGCTAATGCACCAAGCCTGCACATGTTTGAACTGTGGAAGGAAACTGGAGCACTCAGCGAAACACTCCACCACCGCGCCGTACACCTGGTGATGGAATTGAACCTCGGCTCCCAGGCAGCAGTACTGAGCACTGTGCCATCTCGAACATACAACAGCAAATGCTAACAAAATTTCAGAGGTGTACCTGGTTAGATTCAGATTAACAATGTTTGAAATTGTAATTCATAATCTTTCCCCAGCGAATTTTCCAGCGACCGCTGCTCTTCACTTTGTGATGTGAGTCTTCCTTGGGAGGAAAAGGTTTTGATGGGAACTGAGCATCAATCAGTTTTAAGGCAATATTACACAAGCCTCTCCCATTACTCAGTTTCTAAACCAGAATGAGTGTTCCATATTCATGAGCTGCAGTCACGGTGCCTCTCATTAGTGGGAATATCATTTCCATATTTGTAACACCTCGTGCTATTTATACACCTGCATCCTCTATTTCACAAACACCGTTCACAAATCTAATTTGCAGATTTATGAGCATTTCCCTTCTGTACATGTGAGAATGACAAACATTCTGATTCTGTCGGGAGCCCAAACTCTGTCACTCATCGCTTGGTTTTTATACCATAGCCTCTGACCTTCCAACACAACAACATGTTAACCCTGTAATACACCAACCTCAGAATTGGTTGACTTGTATTTCCAGAAGGATTGAATATTTGTTCCTCAATCAGTTGCAACTGTTTACACAGTAACACTTTAATTGTGAAAAGAAATGTTCAAATCTTAAACAAAAATATTATGAACACATATTGACAATAAGAAGCTCTCGAAAAACTGGAGTCCATGAGATGATGACTCTTTTGTTTCAGCCCGAGGACAGGTGAAGATGGTTCTGGCTGTGGGAGAAAGTGAGGTCTGCAGATGCTGGAGATCAGAGCTGGAAATGTGTTGCTGAAAAAGCGAAGCAGGTCAGGCAGCATCCAGGGAACAGGAGAATCGACGTTTCGGGCATAAGCCCTTCTTCAGGAATGACATGCTGCGCTTTTCCAGCAACACATTTCCAGCTCTGGCTGTGGGAGGTCAGTCATCTCAGCCGTTGTACATCTCTGCAGGAATTCTTCACAGTTGTACCTTGGTCCTAAAATCTGCAGGCGCCTCATCAATGCTGGTCCCTCTGTCATAATTTCAAAATTAGTGAGGTTTACCCGTGAATACACAATGTTCAGCACCATTTACTACTGTCGAGATAACAGAGAGGTCTGTGTCCATACAGAGTGCGATAACATCTGGCTTGAGCTGATCATTGACAAGTAACATTCATATGCCACAAGCACCAACTCGAAACATGAGAATCTACCAATCTCCTATTGGCGTTTTATGACATTGCCGTCACTGAGTGCATTATTATCCACAACCCGGACCAATCATTGACGAGGAAATGACCTGTTCCAGCCGTACAGGTGCTGTGGCCACAGGAGTATGTCAGACACTCTGCTTACTGTGACAATAACCTCCCTGCCTGCCTCTCCAATCCATCCCCACCATCCAGAAAGCATCACTCAGGAGTGGGATTGAATTCTGTCCAAGTAACTGGCTGAGTGCAGCTCACATACAACACTGAGGCAACATTCACAAAGCTCCACATTGTCCAGGACAAACAGCTGATTGGCATAATTTCCCCACTGACCATTCAACACACACTCTCTTCACCAATGACACCACAGCCAGCAATGAACACCACCTACAAGATGCAAACCAGGAATAGGGCAGGGCTCTTTTTACCAGCATCTCACACACCCATGACCTCCAGCACCTGGAAGAACAAGGGACGCAGATGCACAGAGACACCATCACGTGCCTGACAGTTAAAGCTTACACTCCGTGAGTACATTTTAAAGTAATCACCATTTCCACATCTGCAAGGGGAGATCTCTGAATCCGAGGGCTGGTTAGTCTCTAAGGGAATATCCTGTACAGCAGAGAGTGGGACAAATGTACAAGGTGAAAGGATGGGTGCTAGGTGCTGAATTCAGGGCATCAGTTATCCCAGTGGATAATCTGTGTCATAGCTTAATTTGTCAAGTCCAATGAGTTTCCCAACTCTTGATGGTCTCAAAGCCAGGAGACAAAACCCATTGCCTCGGTTGTCTATGCTGAGTCCTGGCCAATGTTTTGGTGCTCCTGATTCCAGGTATTTACACTGAGTGAGTTTTAGGATCCCTTATCTTCAAAATTGAATCAATTATTGGAATTTCATCATTCAGACAATGGACTCGGTATGGGGATATTCAAATACCAGGGAGTGGTCTAAAAAGGGAGCATTCTTCAGGAACAGTGAGTTATCTGTGCACAGGGAACTCCATTTGCTTTTATTAATTGAAAGGTTATGGATATCACTGGCTAGACCAACACTTACCACCCTTCCCTTATTGCCCAGAATAAACCAGACTATTATAGATCTGGAGTCACATGTTCACCAAGACGAGGAAAGGATGACAGGTTACACTCCCTAAAGGATATGAGTGAGTGAGATGGTTTCATTTCTAACAACTGACAACTGTTCATTGCCACCATCAGACAGTAGAAGTC
>NW_025191567.1:0-1145 GCF_004010195.1 Chiloscyllium plagiosum
TGCTCACAAACGCAGCCAGACATCAGGGAATAGCGAACATCGCCCACCCCCACCCCTCCACCCTTCCCCTCTGTACTTTGCACTTTGTGAAATCCGTGTTGTCAATAATCAGTTAAAAGAAAGTTTTTTTAAAACTTTCTTAATTCATGTTGCTGATCTTGGCATTTCTGGGGAACATGTCTGCATTTTTTTCATGTCAGTTTACAATGATATTAAGTCAAGAATCGTCAAAATATCCTGAGGAACAACGTTTAGAAATGGGCCTATTAGCTCCTCAGGGCTGCACCAACTGTTTGAATATTGATACAGTTCTGCCCCTACTTTTTCCCCATAAGCCAGGATTTACAGCATTGGAGATCATATCGATGTTGATAATGGATTAGACCCTACACAATGTTCCCGAATGTTTACAGTGCTATCACCTGCACGGTTATGGACAACATGCTATAAAGTGGGTGTTGGCTGGAAGGCTCTATCTTCACGCGGTACAGGTGCGATGGGCGAAGTGATCTTTCTCTCTCGTGAAAACTTCCTACTACTCGAAATTCATCTTTCCTACTTTGTCTCCAGGATGTTGCCTGGAATGGAGAATAGGTCGCACGAGGATAGGTTGAGAGTGCTCGGCCTTTTCTCATTGGAAAGGCGAAGGAAGAGGGGTGACTTGATCGAGGTTTATGAGATGATCAGGGGAATAGATAGAGTAGACAGTCAGAGAGTTTTTCCCCGAGTACAACAGAGTGTTACAAGGGGACATAAATTTTAGGTGAAGGGTGGAAGGTATAGGCGGGGTGTCAGGGGTATGTTCTTTACCCAGAGAGTGGTGGGGGCATGGAATGTGCTGCCTGTGGGAGTGGCAGAGTCAGAATCATTGGTGACCTTTAAGTGGCAATTGGATCGGTACATGGATAGGTGCTTAAGCTAGGACAAATGTTCGGCACAACATCGTGGGCAGTAGGGCCTGTTCTGTGCTGTATTGTTCTATGTTCTATGTCTCGTTCAGAGGCTCCACTTCACATGATTCATACCAGAAATATTCCAAGCATTAGTTTCAATGAGATCAATACACTCCACCTGATAGTCTGGCTAGTGATGTGGAAATTAATGGTCTAATTAATGGTGCCAGACGATGCCTGGGACAACATCAC
>NW_025191567.1:2231-3546 GCF_004010195.1 Chiloscyllium plagiosum
GGTGGAAGCAGCGGAGGATGATATGATGTATGCGAGGTTGGTGCGGTGGAAGATGAGGGCCAGGAGGGCTCCCTGTTGCGATTGAAAAGTTGGGGTTCAAGGGCATCGTCGA
Source organism: Chiloscyllium plagiosum (assembly GCF_004010195.1). Lineage (NCBI taxonomy): Eukaryota > Metazoa > Chordata > Chondrichthyes > Orectolobiformes > Hemiscylliidae > Chiloscyllium > Chiloscyllium plagiosum. The sequence goes on from NW_025191567.1 coordinate 2,344, forward strand.
CCACATGGGAGGGGAAATTGCAGTCTTTGAAAAAGGAGGTTATCTGGGATGTTTTATGGTGGAACTGGTCCTCCTGGGAGCAGGTGCGGTGGAGGCAGAGGTATTGACAATAAGGGATGGCATTTTTACAGGAGATTGGGTGGGAGGAGTGTAGCCCAGGTAGCTGTGGGAGTCAGTGGGCTTGCAGTAAATGTTTAGTCGGTCACTGGAGATAGAGGTGGAGAGGTCTAGGAAAGGGAGGGAGGTGTCCGAGATGGTCCCTCTGAAGTTTAGGTCAGGGTGGAAGGCTTTAGTAAAGTTGATGAACTGTTCAATCTCCTTGTGCTAGCATGAGGTGGCGTTGATACAGTCATCAATGTAGCAGTGGTAAAGATGGGCAATGATACCGGTGTAGCTGTGGAAGATTGACTGTTCCACATATCTGACGAAGAGGCAGGCATAGCTGGGGTCCATACAGGTGTCCATGGCTACCCCTTTGGTTTGGAGGAAGTGGGAGGATTGAAAGGAAATGTAGTTGAGGTTGAGCATGTTCTTCTTGGGTTGGCGTGACAGGAAGAAACGGAGGGCTTCGAGGCCTACATCATGGTGTTTGGATGTGTACAGGGCCTGGACATTCTGTTCTCTCTGGGGCTTAGCAATAGCTTGCAGTTATTGTGGAACTGCAAGTGCAATGGCTGGGAACTCGGAGAAACCAATGTTTAAGTCTTCTGCTTAAAGCAAATTTTGACCAGAACATTTAAACACCACAAAGTTCACTGCAGTAAATGCCAGGGCTGCAACTTTTAATAATATTTGAAACTTTGTTAAAAATAGGGATTTTTAGTCATAGTTTCTGAAATAATCAAGAAAAGAATTAACCGTTAGAACAAGCTCTTTCAAAGAGAGAAGATTTGCAAAGTTTGAGACCATACAGTGCTGTGGTTTATTTGAATTCAATGTCGGTCAGAGTTCGATACAGCCAAGGTGATCTCTCCATATATTGATTCTGTTAATCTGACACACCAACATACCTGTCTGTACAAAACTGTATTATTTGTTTAGTTGATCAAAATTTAGGAAACAGATCAAACAGAATGTATTCGGCTGGGAAGGTGATGGATGCAGAAGACAGAATCAAAAACTGGGAACATTAAATCTGAAAAGAGAGTAACAAGTAGTACAAGATCAAAGACACTGTATTCAATTCCATTCCCATTTCCCAGA
>NW_025191568.1:0-3547 GCF_004010195.1 Chiloscyllium plagiosum
AGAGTACAAGTGAAATGCTGCTTCACCTGGAAGTTGTGATTGGGGCATTGGACAGTGAGGAGGGAAGAGGTGAATGGGCAAGAGTTTCAGCTTCTGTAATTGCATGGTAAGGTGCCATGGGGGGAGTGGAGAAGTAAAGGAGGGTAATGGAGGGTGTCACAGAGGGAATGACCCCTGTGAATTACGGGAGGTGAAGATGTGATTGATGGTGCTGTCCTGCTGGAGGTGGTGGAAATGGCTGAGGATGATTCTGTGAATGTGAATTCTAGTGCAGTAGGATTTGAGGGTAAGGGGAGATCCATCATTATGCAGGGACGGAGGGGACGGAGTGAGGGCAGAAGTGCGGCAGATGGGACAGTCACAGCTGAATGCCCTGTCCACCGGAGTTAGGCGATTTCTCGTTTGAGAGAAAAGGTGGTCATGTAGGAAGCTACCCACTGCAATGTGGCAGAATTGAACAGAAATGGCAGGTCGAGAGAAACTGGGAGAATGGAGATACTCTCAGCTGATCATGTGTTCAGCCACATACGGCAGATCCCCCTGAATGAAAAAAGCCAGTCATTTCAATTGCAGATTTATGCCTTCTATCTGGTCTAAAATGACATGTGAAAATAGACCCAGGTGACGGTCAGTAGATGTGTGGGGGAGACATGTAAGCAGAAACTTCATAACACTCAGCAATGATTGACTCTGGTGAAAATGAAGATGACATGAAGATGTACACACTATGATGCACAAAGGCTGTGAAGGATAACTAATCAATCACAAACTAAAGAATTCAGATTGATGAGCACTAGTGTTGGCCACCTTTGTGAGATTTGTTTTTGGAAACAGAAGCAGATTGTATAAAGGAAAATACAAAGATAAATATTCCTTAACTGGCAAGAAATATTTAAAAAGTAACTAGCCGTAAGAGGTTTTTTTTTCCATATAGATTAAAACACGTTTATTATGTGCGTGTGACCCTTGGAAAAAAGGCAAGGAAGTATATGTGGGATACCTGGAGGATGTGACTGGGGAACTGGTTTCAGCAAACAGACAAAAAATTTAAATCCGTCCTTACATGAGAAGTCACAAAGCAATTCAATAACGTAAACAAAACTGTAGACGGATGAAAGTTCTTGAAATGTCTCTAACAAAAGGAACAATTTTATTAACAAACAGCTAAGGGTAGACAGGTCAGCAGTAAATCATAGCAAGTTTTTTAAAAAGTGGTTGCAGAGTGACGGGTGTCACTGTGTAGAATATTCCATAACTTTCTGGATTACAGGAGTGTTCCAGCGGAACTGGAGACCCTCCAATGTAGCGCCTGTCTTCAAGAAGGGAGCGATTCTTCAAATGTTTAGGTGCTCCCTTTGTCTGAATGGTGCAGTATATTTGAAGGGCTGAATGGCTTCATGATGTACTTTCATACTGAGTGATTTAAAAAAACAACTCTTATCCTTACTCTGATGTCAGAGTAAGGATAAGAGTTGTTTTTTTTAAATCACTCAGTATGAAAGTACATCATGAAGCCATTCAGCCCTTCAAATATACTGCACCATTCAGACAAAGGGAGCACCTAAACATTTGAAGAATCGCTCCCTTCTTGAAGACAGGCGCCACATTGGAGGGTCTCCAGTTCCGCTGGAACACTCCTGTAATCCAGAAAGTTATGGAATATTCTACACAGTGACACCCGTCACTCTGCAACCACTTTTTAAAAAACTTGCTATGATTTACTGCTGACCTGTCTACCCTTAGCTGTTTTTTAAATAAAATTGTTCCTTTTGTTAGAGACATTTCAAGAACTTTCATCCGTCTACAGTTTTGTTTACGTTATTGAATTGCTTTGTGACTTCTCATGTAAGGACGGATTTAAATTTTTTGTCTGTTTGCTGAAACCAGTTCCCCAGTCACATCCTCCAGGTATCCCACATATACTTCCTTGCCTTTTTTCCAAGGGTCACACGCACATAATAAACGTGTTTTAATCTATATGGAAAAAAAAACCTCTTACGGCTAGTTACTTTTTAAATATTTCTTGCCAGTTAAGGAATATTTATCTTTGTATTTTCCTTTATGCAATCTGCTTCTGTTTCCAAAAACAAATCTCACAAAGGTGGCCAACACTAGGTAAATGTGAATGTTGTGTTTCAGATACAATTTGCTTGGTCAAAATATTCAACATTAAGGAAAACACAATTTATTCAAACACAGTAGACAAAATATAACATAAACAAGAGGAACTTGGAGTAATTTAATTCTTTTGGAAAACTTAACAGAATAATAGGTTATTTAACTAACATTAACTGCTCCAATATGGTAACGTCCTATAGACACAAACTTGTCTAAAAACAAATTCAGGAAACAGATTGTCTCACATGCAGTTCTCCAATCCAGGAGGAAAGAACATCAAAAGACAATTCTGAGAGAAATTTCAGAGAGAGAGTTTAACAGCTGGGAGAGATTTCCTGCCTTCCAACCCAACTGAGACGCAGCAATGACTGGCAAAAGTGAAAACTAAGAATCCCGGTTTTGGGAGAGATTGATCATCACTCCACAGGACCAGGCCGTGACTGCAAGGACCACAAGGAATGGACTATATCTGGAAAGTCTATGGCACTGCAGGTGTCTCTCAAAAATGCCTCTCCACCTAAGCCGTTAAATGATGATCAGATAAATGTTAAAGTTAAACATAAATAAATAAACCGAAAGGATGCAGCAGGCCTGCTAATCAGACACAGATGACCTCGAGAGCCCAGCAATTCCGACCTTGACAAATCACAGTAGAATTATTGAGCTTGTGAAGAGAAAGCATCGTCTCTCTGCCTCACTTCTAAATTTATAATTGGAGATTATTCATTAACACAACCGCCAGCTATATCAATATTCCGCCCCACCCCCCACCCCCAACACACACACACACACGCACAGCAAGTATTATTGTGTTAGAACATAGAACATAGAAAAGTACAGCGCAGTACAGGCCCTTTGTCTCTCGATGTTGCGCCGATCCAAGCCCACCTAACCTACGGTAGCCCACTATCCTCCATATGCCTATCCAATGCCCGTTTAAATGCCCATAAAGAGGTAGAGTCCACCACTGCTACTGGCAGGGCATTCCATGAACTCACGACTCGCTGAGTAAAGAATCTACCCTTAACATCTGTCCTATACCTACCACCCCTTAATTTCAAGCTATGCCCCCTCGTAATAGCTGACTCCATACTTGGAAAAAGGTTCTCACGGTCAGCCCTATCTAAACCCCTAATCATCTTGTACTCCTCTATCAAGTCACCCCTAAACTTCTTTTCCCCAATGAAAACAGCCCCAAATGCCTCAGCCTTTCCTCATACGATCTTCCTACCATACCAGGCAACATCCTGGTAAACCTCCTCTGCACCCGTTCCAGTGCCTCCACATCCTTCCTATAGTATGGCGACCAAAACTGCACACAATACTCCAGATGCGGCCGCACCATAGTCTTATACAACTGCAACATGGCCTCAGGGCTCTGGAACTCAACTCCTCGACCAATAAAAGCCAGTACGCCATATGCCTTCAT
>NW_025191569.1:0-3547 GCF_004010195.1 Chiloscyllium plagiosum
CAGTACCATTAACACTCACTGTGTTCCTACTTCGTTCACACTGAACACCATTAACACTCAGTATGTTCCTGCTTCATATGCACTGAACACTAGTAACACTCATTGTGTTCCTGCTTCATTCACACTCAGTACCATTAACCCTCACTGTGTTCTGGCTTCATTCACACTCACAACCATTAACACTCTCTGTGTTTCTGCCTCATTCAGACTGAACACCAGTAACACTCACTGTGTACCTGCTTCATTCACACTGGACACCATTAACACTCACTGTGTTCCTGGTGCACTCACACTGAACACCATTAACACTCACTGTGTTCCCGGTTCAGTCACAGAGAACATCATTAGCACTCACACTGTCCCTGCTTTTGACAATGAACACCATTAACACTCACTGTGTTCATGCAACATTCACACCGAACACCATTAACACTCAATGTGTTTCTGAATCATTCACACCGAACACCATTAACACTCATTGTGTTCCTGTTTCATTCACATTCAGTACCATTAACACTCACTGTGTTCCAGCTTCACTCACACTGAACACGATTAACACTCATTGTGTTCCTGCTTCATTTATATTGAATACCGTTAACACTCACTGTGTTCCTGCAACATTCACACTGAACACCATTAACACTCACCGTGTGCCTGCTTCATTCACACTCAGTACCATTAACACTCACTGTGTTCCTACTTCATTCACACTGAACACCATTTACATTCATCGTGTTCCAGCTTCATTCACACTAAACACGATTAACACACATTGTTTTCCTGCTTCATTTATATTGAATGACATTAACTCCCACTGTGTTTCTGCTTCATTCACACTGAACACAATTAATACTCACTGTGTTCCCGGTTCAGTCACAGTGAACATCACTAACACTCGCACTGTCCCTGCTTTTGGCAATGAACACCATTAACACTCATTGTGTTCATGCATCATTCACACCGAACACCATTAACACTCACTGTGTAACGGCTTCTTTCACACTCACTGTGTTCCTGCTGCATTCACACTGAACACCATTAACACTCACTGTTTTTCTGCCTCATTCACATTGAACACCATTAACACTCATTGTGTTCCTGTTTCATTCACGTTCAGTACCATTAACACTCACAGTATTCCTGCTTCATTCACACTGAACACCATTAACACTCAGTATGTTCCTGCTGCATTCACACTCAGTACCATTAACCCTCACTGTGTTCTGGCTTCATTCATACTCAGTACCATTAACACTCACTGTGTTTCTGCCTCATTCACACTGAACACCAGTAACACCCATTGTGACCCTGCTTCATTCTCACTGGACTCCATTAACACTCACTGTGTTCCTGCTTCATTCTCACTGAACACCATCAACACTCACTGTGTTCCTGCTGCATTCACACTGAACACCATTAACACTCACTGTTTTTCTGCCTCATTCACACTGAACACCATTAACACTCAGTATGTTCCTGCTGCATTCACACTCAGTACCATTAACCCTCACTGTGTTCTGGCTTCATTCACACTCAGTACCATTAACACTCACTGTATTTCTGCCTCATTCACACTGAACACCAGTAACACCCATTGTGACCCTGCTTCATTCTCACTGAACTCCATTAACACTCACTGTGTTCCTGCTTCATTCATACTGAACACAATTTACACTCACTGTATTCCAGCTTCATTCACATTGAACATGAATAACACTGACTGTGTTCCTGCTTCATTTATATTGAATACCAGTAACACTCACTGTGTACCTGCTTCATTCACACCGAACACCATTAACACTCACTGAGTAATGGCTTCATTCACTCTGTTCACCATTAACACTCACTGTGTTCTTGCATCATTCACACTGAACACCATTAACACTCACAGTATTCCTGCTTCATTCACACTGAACACTATTAACACTCAGTATGTTCCTGCTTCATTTACACTGAACACCATTTACCCTCACTGTGTTTCAGCTTCACTCACACTGAACATGATTAACACTCATTGTGTTCATGCTTCATTTATGTTGAATACCGTTAACACTCACTGTGTTCCTGCAACATTTACATGGAACACCATTAACACTCACTATGTTCCTGCTTCATTCACACTCAGTACCATTAACACTCACTGTGTTCCTGGTGCATTCACACTGAACACGATTAACACTCACTGTGTTCCTGCTTCATTCTCACTGAACACCAATAACACTCACTGTGATCCTGCTGCATTTGCACTGAACACAATTAACACTGACTGTGTTCCTGATTCAGTCACAGTGAACATCATTAACACTCATAGTGTCCCTGCTTTTGATACTCAATACCATGAACACTCTCTGTGTTCATGCATCATTCACACTGAACACCATTAACACTCCCTGTGTAATGGCTTTATTCACACTGTACACCATTAACACTCCCTGTGTAACGGCTTCATTCACACTGAACACACTTGGCACTCACTGCGTTCCAGCTTCATTCACACTGAACAGTCACTGTGTTCCTGCATCATTCAAACTGAGCACGATTAACACTCAGTGTTCCTGGATCAGTCACAGTGAACTTCATTAACACCCAATGTGTTTCAGCTTTATTCATACACAGTACCATTAACACTCACTGTGTTTCTGCCTCATTCACACTGAACACCAGTAACACTCATTGTGTCCCTGCTTCATGCACACTGAACACCATTAACACTCACTGTGTTCCTGCTTCATTCACACAACACCATTAAGACTCACTGTGTTCCTGCTTCATTCACACAACACCATTATCACTCACTGTGTTCCTGTGACATTTACACTGATCACCATTAACACTCACTGTGTTCCTGCTATACTCACACTGAACACCATTAACACTCACTGTGTTCCTGCTTCATTCACACTGAACACCATTATCACTCACTGTGTTCCCGTGACATTTACACTGATCACCATTAACACTCACTGTGTTTCTGCTATACTCACACGGAACATCATTAACACTCACTGTGTGCCTGCTTCATTCACACTGAACGCCATTTACACTCACTGTGTTCTAGCTACATTCACACTGAACACCATTAACACTCACTGTGTTCCTGCTTCATTCACACTGAACACCATTAACACTCACTGTGTTCCTGCTTCATTCACACAACACCATTAACACTCACTGTGTTCCTGTGACATTTACACTGATCACCATTAACACTCACTGTGTTCCTGCTATACTCACACGGAACATCATTAACACTCACTGTGTGCCTGCTTCATTCACACTGAATGCCATTTACACTCACTGTGTTCTAGCTACATTCACACTGATCACCATTAACACTCACTGTGTTCCTGCCTCATTCACACTGAACACCATTAACACTCACTGTGTTCCTGTGACATTTACACTGATCACCATTAACACTCACTGTGTTCCTGCTATACTCACACGGAACATCATTAACACTCACTGTGTTCCTGCTACATTCACACTGAACACCATTAACACTCACTGTGTCCCTGCGTCATTCACACTCAGCACCATTAACAAT
>NW_025191570.1:0-3547 GCF_004010195.1 Chiloscyllium plagiosum
GCACACACACTGCTAAAGCTCAGCAAGACTTTCGGATTAAACCACTCAGTCCCAGGAATTGCAGTGTTTCCCTCTCCATGGATGGTATAGCAAACTCCCCAATAACTTTTGTTTTCACATCCCATGGAACCATCTACCAACATCAAATAACAAGACCCAGGAATGGGACTTGGGCTTTGAAAGGTGGCTGGTACATTTTTCATATCAAATGGCATGACTTTAAACTGGAACAGCCCATTCGGGGTCAAGACCGAAATTTACTTCACTCTTTTGGGTAAAGTACCTGCCAATATCCTCAGAGAAAGCCCAAAGTAAAAATGTAAACTGCTTGCCCCACCTTCTCAATACAGTCGTCCAAACATGTCATAGGATATCTATCAGATTTTGGGACTACATTGACTTTGTGATGGTCCACACATAATCGTTGGATAGCATATGGTTTTGACATCATTACCATATGCGAGCGTCATTCACTGCAATTCAGTTTGGTTAAATTGGCTCTGAACATGTGTTTAATCTCTTTTTGAAACTGTCCCAACTTTGGATGGTTAAGTCTATAGGATATGCTTAATGGGAATAGCATTTCCTCTACCTACATCGTGCAAGATCAGATTAGTACTTCCCAACTTATTCCCACCTATCCTCCCGTATGTGTAATAACACAGGTGATTTCAGTTTTTATCTGAAATTCACAAATGACCTATTTCTCTTTAATTAATTTCAGTGGTGCACTCACCTCATACCCAAAACCTAATTGATATTTATTGAATTTAGTTAATTTATTAGGTACATACCTAATTTCAAAATGTGCAGATGGAATTCCTTTATTCCAAATCACTGTGTTAGTTTGACTCGGAACCCTCAACACGGTCTTTTACATTGCTGCCACAGTTCTCATGCTCCCTCTGATTCTAGATGATACTCAGTGGATTTGAACGGTTTTATTTGTAACTTGTCCATAACTTCTTTGAATAATTTTGATCCACAAATTTGAACCTTGATCCAATTGTATTTCTGTGGGTAGTCCATATCAAGTGAAAGACTTGAGGAAACCTTCTACAACCCTTTTAGCCATGACAGTGCATAATGGAATAGCCTCTGGAAATCTCGTAGATACATCCATGATGATCAATAAATACAGATTCCCACTTCCTGTTTTAAGCAAGGTCTTATCCAATCAATTAGCACTCTTGTAAAAGATTGCCCAAATGTAGGAATGGTTATAAAGGGTACGAGTTTTATCACTGCCCAAGGATTTCCATTTACCTAACATGTAAGACATATTTGGCAAAATTCAACACCTGGTGTGCTGTCCAGGCCAATAGATCTTTATTTTTGCTTGACTTTTTCTTCCTCCTAAATGATCTCCAGCTGGTAATACATGGGTTGTCTGCAACACCTCCATTCTATGATCCACAGGTAATGCAACTTGATGAACTTCTGCCCAGTTCTCCTCATTGGGACATCATTGTTAAAATGGTGACATTCTGGGACACACTCAGATTCTTTATCTGTGTATGCTTTTTGATACAACTGCATTAGTTTCTGTTATAATCTCTCTGTGATAATTCAGTTAATTTCTCTGAACGAGAAATATCCACTTTGTCTTCCACCTGTTCTTGTCTTTTTTTCTCAACCATTTGATCAAACATAGTCTTTGACAAAATGACCTTTAACTTCCTTAACAAGTCAAGCCAAAGATTGACTTGTATCTCTTAAAATTTTAATTTCTTTCCCTTCTCCACCTGGCGTACACACGCACACAGGCTTTACCCTCACAAGAAAATTCTTTAAAGCGATCTGTCACTTTCTTCTCAACCAGTCCCTGACCAGAATTCTTAGGGACAGATTTACCCGAATTTGGAAAAGCGTGGCCTAATTAGGGGCAGTCAGCAAGACTTTGTGCAGGGCAGATCATGTCTTATAAACTTGATTGAATTTTTAGAGAAGGTGACGAAGATGATTCCTTGACTTCTCCTGCTGCTTCAGCTTGTGGCTTTGTAACCCTATTGCCACACAGTCTGGAAAAATTCCTGTTGCACCTCAGTTGTCTGTTTGTCCACTGGCTTTTCAATCACGGTAGGCTTCACTCCCCTGTGATCCAGCTATATCATTACTAAGGATACGTTGGTTTACTGGAACTGAGAGTTCCTCCAGTACTCCTTCCACCATTTAGCTCCATTTCACCAGACTCTCCAACCTCACTTTATATCATGGCACATTGCTCCTCTCACCATGAATTCCACATATTACCACTTTACCTCACAACACTCCTTCTGAACTACACACCTTCTCATCTCTCACCATCAAAGATTGACTTGTATCTCTTAAAATTTTAATTTCTTTCCCTGCTCCACCTGGCGTACACACACACACACAGGCTTTCCCCTCACAAGGAAATTCTTTAAAGCGATCTGTCACTTTCTTCTCAACCAATCCCTGACCAGAATTCTTAGGGACAGATTTACCCGAATTTGGAAAAGCGTGGCCTAATTAGGGGCAGTCAGCAAGGCTTCGTGCAGGGCAGATCATGTCTTACGAACTTGATTGAATTTTTAGAGAAGGTGACGAAGATGATTGATGAGAGTAGAGCAGTGGATGTTGTCCACATGGTTTTCGTGAGGCATTCGACAGGACCCTCATGGCAGGCTCATCCACAAGTGTAAGATGCATGGGATGCATCCTGACCTGGCCAGCTGGATTCAGAGTTGGCTTGCCCATAGAAGACAGAGGGTAGTGGTGGAAGGGTGTTTTTCTGGCTGGAGGTCCATGACTAGTGGTGTTCCACAGGGATCCCTACTGAGACCTGTCCTGTTGGATATATTTATGACAGACTTGGATGAAAATGTAGATGCTTGGGCTCGTATGTTCGCAGATGATACAATGATCAGTGAAATTGGGGACCGTGTAGAAGGTTGTCAAAGGATACAGTAGGATATGTGTCAGTCGCAGATACGGGCAGAGAAATGACAGATGCACTTTAATCCAGGTAAGTGTGAGGTGCTGCACTTTGGGAGAATAAATGTTAAGGAAAAGTGCACAGTTAATGACAGGAGCCTGGACATAAGACCATAAGATACAAGGGCAGAAATTAAGTCCATTGAGTATTCTCTGCCATCCAATCATGGCTGATAGGTTTGTCAACCTCATTATCCCCCTTTCTCCCTGTAACATTTGATCCCCTTGACAATCAAGAATCTATCTAACTCTGTTTTAAGTGTACTCATTGCCCTGGCCTCCACAGCCTTCTGTGACAATGAATTCCACAGATTCACCACTCTCTGGCTGAAGAAGTTTCTCCTTATCTCTATTCTAAAGTGTCTTCCCCTCACTCTCAGGGTGTGCCCTTGGGTCCTAGTCTCCCCTGCCAATGGAAACATCTTCCCAACATCCATCCAGGCTATTCAGTATTCTGTAAGTTTCAGTTGGATCCCTCCTCATCCTTCTAAACTCCATCAAGTATAGTCCCAGAGTTCTCAAACATTCCTCAAATGTTAAGCCTCTCATTCCTGAGATCAGTCGCTTGAATATCGTCTGGACCCGCTCC
>NW_025191571.1:0-3547 GCF_004010195.1 Chiloscyllium plagiosum
ATTGGTGGCCGTTAACATCGCGGATCAAATATGTTATTATTCATTGTTCAATGTTTTTATTATCCTATCCTGGCTATTGTTGGTGTCCCTGGTAAGTTTCACTGTCGATATATTATTTGCATTAACCACGTGCGACTGTATTACTGTTCTTTTCATTTACTCTACTCTGTAAGTATTCACGCTCCAAACCACAACAAACAACAGTGAACTTGTTCATTCTTTCTCTCCTTCTTTAGTTCTGGTACTGGGCCTTGTTGGTTGACCTACTCACTTTCAGGTATGAACCGGGATTCATTGCATCACTGCCCTTGCTATTTAAATATTGAGAGCTTGGAGGTCACTGTCTTCTGTTCTGGATACAAACTCCATTTCCTTCCTCTGACACCATCTCAAATCTGGCCAATAACTGAGGCTGAAACAGACGAGTCACAACTATGGTGGTCCCTTTGACTAGAAGCTGATTACTGACATTATATCCTGACCTTTCCTAATTTTAACTATTGACAATTGCAGATTATACTTCACTGGTTCATCCCATCTGCTGTTTGAACCTTCAGCTATGAAACACAGTCTTAATAAAGCCAATGATCTGCTGCTGCTTAAACAAATCTGAGTCGGTATTCCATGGCTTTTATCTAAACGCAGACCAAACTCCCATCATTCCCGTACGGTTGCTTTATATTGTTGCTGGGTCTGGCAAAGCCTTTACTTTAATATTCACAAGCACGTCGTCACCTCTGTCTATGACACGGTCCTCAGTCTCCCTCTGTTAATGACAAAAAGCCCTGTCAGTTGTTCACATTTAAGCTGATTTCCTCTATGTCTATTCTCGCTCAAATAGCAATTTACAAAACTACTGCCACCAACACACACAGACACACACACACACAACAATCTCTTGCCTTATATTTCGGCAGTGGGGATACAGAGCCATACATTTGTGGGAGCCCATTTACTGTCACTCACTGCATGGGTTACAAATCTTCCCAAGCAAGACATTTCTGTAGTGCAAGTATAGTAGCAATATACTGGCAAAGGTTTGCAATGGTCCCCATGCTGGGCAGGTAGAACAGTTTATAGAGTAGTCCACGAGCATGGTGTGCATAGCTTGCCATTCTGGCTGGTCCCTTGTCCCAGTTTATGGTGCCTGGGATCGTTCTGTGAGGAAGATTCACTATTTGATGTAACTAACCATTTCAACTGATCTGGCTATAATTTTATTGAATGCTCTCATTCTTGTGATTGGACCCACCATTGTCTCACTTCTCCAGTTATTCCCACTCCCTTGTCTCCTTCGCCATATTTTCACAACATGTTATCAGTTAATTAATTGTTTGTTTTTATGTACCTTTCCCTGGTGTGTTTTTTTGGCTCCCGAGTGTATCGAGTCCTGGCATTGTGAAGCTCAGAAACAATGAAATGGCATGTGGCGGGCTGTTTCTCCAAGTTGGAAAGGGGGTCCCAGCAGTATTGAGACACGTCTTTGAAACTTGGTCTGTGCCTGACCACTGAAAGCCTGTGTTTGTCCCTCTTACATGAATGTGCGGTTCATCACATGAGGAAACCCCTCGAGTAATATTCTCAAGTAACAGGTCTCTTACTTGGAGCTGAGGGGCTTCTGACTGACTCCTGTTATGGAAAGGTTAGTGGAGGGGCTGGGGATGGTTTTCTGGAGGTTGTACTGTGAGGTGCCTCAGATATTCAGGGAGACCTGAGGATTTTATGACCCAACTCTGGATGGAGCATGGGGAGTGTACGTACAGCATCTGAGCCTGCAACATGAACAACAAATGGAGCAGAGACTGCAGAGACGGGAGCTCTGAAACCACAGAGTGTGTGTGGGGAAAGGGATCTGCTAAATCTGCCTGTGTTTTAATGAGGAGACACACATCCTTTCCCTCTCCCCTTTAAATACACCCATGCAAATTCACCCTCTCCTCCCCGTACACAAACACACTCCCCCTCTCTCACATGCACACACACACTCTCCCCTCTCTCACACGCACGCACACCCTCTCTCACCCTCCCAAAGACTCACATGCTCACCCTCACTCTCTCACAAACACACACACTCTCTCTCCATCCCACAGACACTCCAAATTGTTTTCAAACACACACACGCACGTGCACACAAACACACAGACACATCGACACGCACACACACACACATCTAATATGTAAGATGAATTTTAATTTGCTGGCTTTTATTTCCAGATGCATTATATTTTCTCAAAAAATATACAATTTGTCGACAGTCAGTCAATGTGATATTTTATTAACTCCTACTTTGGAAATAAACCCAGTTGATTCCAGTTGAAGATACATACAGACCCCAAACAAGACCGCATGCCTAAAATACGTTGTCTTTATGGAAAGGTCACCTCCTTTACATGGATAATACCTGAAGGATCTCCAGACAGGAGTTGAAAGGAACTCTGTAATTTGGATATTCATCAATCAAAACCTGCATCTCCATTGGAACCGAATTAAGATTTAGCAGCCATCTTAGGTGTGTTCAATTCATGTGCATGTGTTGGATCAGCCTTTCATCTTTTCCTAATAATTTTTGTGCCTAAGGTCTTCTCTCTCTCTAACACTTGACAAAGGAGCAGGACAATGAAAGCTTGTGTTTTCAAACTAACCCGTCAGTCTATAACCTGGTGCCATGCGATAATTGACCTTACTCAACCCAGTCCAAAGCTAGCGCCTCCATATCATGGTTTTTATTGGTTAGCCAATTTTTTCTCCAAGCAAATAAATTGTCCCAACCCCATGTGCTCTTGTCTTGCATATTAATCTTTCGTCAAGCATGTTATGCAATACCTTCTTGAAGTCCAGATATAATACATCTTTCAGATCCCCCTTATTCAACTTGTTTGTCACACTTCTTAATACGAAAATGCTAGATAAGTCATTTAAACATGATTTATCCTTAATACAATAATGTCAACTTTGATGGATTGTGGTTTGACTTTCAAAGTCTCCTGTTGTTAATTCCGTAATAATAGATTTGAACAATTTGTCTTCAGTCCCAATCGTTTGCTCATACCTTTCCATTCCCGAGTGAAGTTGGTTATTCTAAATTCTTCCCTTTCCATAATCTCGACAGTCTGTTTCAATTCCTGTGAAATAGGCACGTGGCTGTGAAAGATCGGCTCCAATTGCTGTGTAAGGGGCATGGGTGGCTGATTGGACTCATTCTCTTCCTGCTTTACACACACGATGGGCTGAATGTCCTCCTGGTGTTCCTACACTATAGCTTCGATGTCTTGCATGTCCTGCGCCTGTTCCTGACCAAGCTTAAGATATCATTGTCCTCATCCTGTTGCACAATGACAAGTTTGGAGACTTATGCAATCTCCCTGCTGTTATGCCACATTTTGAGTGTTGAATTGAGCAGGCAGGTTGCGTTGTCCACAATAGGTAGCTCAGTGGTTAGCACTGCTACCTCCCAGCACCAGAGATCTGGTTCAGTTTCAGTCTCGGGTCACTGTTTGTGTGGATTATGCACATTCCCCTGTGCCTGCAAGGGATGCCTGTCGGGTAC
>NW_025191572.1:0-3547 GCF_004010195.1 Chiloscyllium plagiosum
TGATGCCATCTCCAGCCTGTTCGCCTAGCGACGCCCTGTGAGGATATCCCCGCATACTTCCATTAAAAGTTGACTGTGAACCCACCCCAGCACTGGTTTTCGAAGCGACCTGATAACCTATCGCACTCTGTTTCCTTAGCAAGAACCGATGAACCAAGCCCCGCTCTTTTCGCCAAGCAACTGCCTTTGAACACATCACAACATTTATTCCTAGCCGCAGCCGGCGAACCCAACCCTACCCTGTTCTAGTATGCGAATCCTCTTACAAGGATGCCTTCCTTGAAGAAGCTCTCTTCCTCCCTCTACATTCCTGAAGAAGGGCTTATGCCCGAAATGTCGATTCTCCTGTTCCCTGGATGCTGCCTGACCTGCTGCGCTTTTCCAGCAACACATTTTCAGCTCTGTTCTATTATTAACAACCTATGAATCCGAACCCAGCCAGTTCGCCTGGCGATGGTCTGTGAACCCATCTTCACTGTGTACTACTATAAACGGCCAGTGACATTACCTTCAGTCTCTTCTTTGTTCAACATATTGTGAACCCATCCAGTTTCTATTTTCCCTGCAACAGACTGTGAATCCATCCCCGCTCTGTTCCCCTAGGAACAGCCAATGAACAACATCCTCACTCGGTTCTTCTAGCAACGGCTGTTCGACTCTTGGCAACAACGTGTGACTCCCACCGCAGTCTCTTCCTCTTGCAACGGTTTGAACCCATTTCCACTGCTGTTCTCCTACCAACCATCTTCATTCTGTCCTCCGAACGACGGACAGTGAATCCCCGCTCTGTAACACGAGCAATAGCTTATGATCCTATTCCCATTCTGCTTCCTATCAACGGCATTTGATTCTATTCCCTCTCTGTTCTCCCAGCAACCACCTGTGAACGCATCCCTACACTGCTCTGCCAAAACAGGCCCGTGAAACCAGGCGGAGTCTGCACTCCGAGCAACGGCCAGATAAACTATCTTAACTCTCTTACCCAGGAAACAGCTTCTGAAACCATCCCCGTTCTGTTCTCCAAGCAACAGCCTGTGAAGGCTTTTGTTTTTGTTTGATACTGGTCTGTCTACCCGTTCCAAGACGTTTCCTCCAGCAACTCCCTGAGAACACATTTCAACGCTGTTCTCCTTGCACTGGCCTGTGAATCCATCTTCAAACAACATCCTGTAAAGGCATCCACACACTCTTCCTCAATAAAGGTCTATCAATCCATTTCAAATCTGTTCTCCTAGCACCGGACTCCGTTCCCGACCTGACTCTATTCTCCTTGCAATGACCTGTGAACACATATCCACGCTGTTCTGCCGGCAACGTACTGTGATTCCATATGCTAATAAACGCTTGTCAACGTCTCTCAAATCTGTTCTCTGCCTATTCTGATTTCCTAGCAAAGGCTTGTTAGTAGATCCTCACTCGGTTCCCCGAACAATGGCGTGTGAACCCACCCCCACACTTTTTCCCGAGCAACGGGCTGTGAGCCCATGCCCACGCTCTTTTCCGAGAAACTGTCTGTGACCCAATCCTCATTGTGTTCCCAATCCACCAGCCTGTTAACCTAAGTCAAACCTGATCTCCCAGCAAGGGCCTGTGAACTAATTCCCAATCTATTCTCCTAACAACGGCCTTCGAACCCGTCCAAACTTTATTTTCGTTGCAAAGACCTGTCAACGCAATCCCACTCTGTTCGTCAAAAATGCCCTGTGAACGTATATCCAATCTGTTCTCCGTGAACATCATAAAACCCCGGCCCTTTCTGTTTATCTAGAAACGGCCTTTGACGAATCCAACGCTGTTCTCCAAGCAACTGCCTGTGATCCTATCCCCACATTGTTCCCGGGACAACGGGCTGTGACAACATCCCCACGATGTTCCCTTAGCAACAGTCCGTGAAACTATTCGCAACATCTTCGCCCAAGTTCTCAATCTGTTTTCCGACCAATGGCTTCTCACCCTCTCCCATTTGGTTTCCCCAGCAACTGTCTATTGATCCTTCCCCACTCTGTTCATCTCAGAGGTAACTGTTTGTTCTACTGTGGTGTTAACTCAGGCCTATTGATTTACCTCTGTTCTGTTGACCTCGCAACAGTTTGTGACCATGTTCCGGCTCTGTTCCACCAGTAAGGGCGTGAGAACCCATCCCAATTCAATTCCTCTCGCAACAACATGTAAATCATCACGTTCCTGTTCCCCTCGCAAGTCAGAATAAGGGTGACTGCAAGCGAGAAAGACAGTGAGCTGGAATGGGAGAGGATGAAGCAGAATGGGGGAGATGTGTGAGATCGGACGCAAAAGGAAGGAGTCAAAGAGGCAAAGATGAATACGCAAATCTTGAGCTTGGGCTTCGGTCCCCTCCAGTTATCTGAGAACCAGGAATTGTAACTCAGTCTGTCGCTCTCCAGCTCAGCTTCTTCAGCGCAATGACAAAAAACAATGTAGTTGACCCTGGCACTTATACCTTTAATCAAACATTTTTGTTAATTACAAATTAATTTCACAACCAGTGCACATTCTCACTGGTTGCTGGGGTGAAACAAATATTGAGATGTGTTTCCGTAACCCCGATGGGATACAGTTGGAGAATCCAACACTACCCACAATTTGTTACCATAGCGACAGGCTGCTTTATTGCTGAAACATTAATCAGCTATCGGAAAACCATGGATGAAATTATTGATGAGAGAATTTCAGCAACTGATGAATTTGGGTAAACGGATATTTCAGCACCTTCTTCAGCTGCTGTCTAAACTTAGTCTGAGTTATGGCATCAATAGCTGTATTTGTGCAGCAACTGAGGAGCTGCAGCGTGAAACCGAGCCGCAGCAAAAACCAGTCTGGATGGATTATCTTATACCCCAAATACCGCAACCGTTTCCATATAACAAACGTCGTTAACGGAGACCATAGCAGGATGAAATTGGCCGAGATCACAAACATTAAAATAACAGATTTTTTTCGATTTTGCATTTTTTTGTTACAATGCGCTTCATCTTTGTTGTGATGCCAGAGTCTCCTGCGCGCTCTGCTACTTACTAAAATATATCTGACGGTGAAAACATTGAGCAACAGAATCAGGATAAATGCAAGCACAGGGGTTAGAAAATGATGAAGAAACTCAATTGAGATCCAGACACGGGAATGAAAAACATAGCTTGGAGCTTTACAAAACCAGGGAGAGGTCCCAAGCCGATACTCACCCAAGAGCATAAAATACCAGAAAATGTTCTTTAAAACGCTCAGCACGGTCACTGTTCCCAGAACCGCTGTCGCTGTTTTCTCACAGCAATATTTATTTTTCATTTGCTGGCAACAAATGGCCACAAATCGATCAAAAGTGAAAGCTACAGTGAACCAGACAGAACAGTCAGTGGCTGCATAAAGTAGGACAGCGTGGATATTACACACCGGGATGAACTTCACGAAATAAAAGTGTTCATAAAAAACAACGGGAATGTGTCTCAAAATCAGGTCGAATATTATGACCAGGAGATCTGTGACTGCCATGGCCCCCAGTTACCGACTGGTACACGGAGACAATCCACAATCT